>NW_027397067.1:4872223-5156741 GCF_003265705.2 Callorhinus ursinus
TTTGGTATATATATATATATATATAAGTTGTTATCTCTTTGAAATTTTGAGATACAGTTTCTTCTAACAGATCAAAATATACCCTAAATCTCTAGTGTATGGCTTTGTTCTAGTCTCCTGCCTGATCACATTTTCTCCCTTTTATTTAATCTTCTTCTTTCTTTTTTCAACCAAATTCTTCTCAGTTCCTATTATAAAATCTTCTATAATTTTCATCTTTACAGTCATATTCCATCCCTTCATCATATTAACCCTTATTTTTGGACATATATAAGTTTTTCATTCTTAAAATCTTGGGAGGCACTTTCTTCTTTCTACTAACAGACAAAAATACACCCAAAATCTAGTGTAGCACTGATCTATGCACCAGCCTGATCATATTTGATCATATTCTTGTTTTTTTGTTTTTTTTGTTTTCTTTTCTTTTTATCTTTTTTTTTTTTCTTCTTCTTTTTCCTTTTTCTTTCTTTCCCGTTCTTTTCCCATGGTTTCAGGTCTTTTCTGATTTCTTTAGTGTATATTTTCTGGGGACGTTGTTACCCTGTTAGCATTTGTTCTCTCATTCATCTGTTCTCCTCTGGACAAAACGCAAGATGGAAAAAATCACCTCAAAAAAAGAACAAGAGGCAGTACCGACAGCCAGGGACCTAATCAATACGGACATTAGTAAGATATCAGAACTACAGTTCAAAATGATGATTTTAAAGATACTAGCTGGGCTTGAAAAAAAGTATGGAAGTTATTAGAGAAACCCATTCTGGAGAAATAAAAGAACTAAAATCTAACCAAGTCAAAATCAAAAAAGCTATTAATGAGGTGCAATAAAAAATGGAGGTGCTAACTGCTAGGATAAATGAGGCAGAAGAGAGGATCACTGATTGATTTTCTTGATGGAAAATCAAGAAGCTGAGAAAAAGAGAGATAAACAACTACTGGATCACGAGGGAAGAATTCAAGAGATAAGTGATACCATAACACAAAACAACATTAGAATAATTGGGATCCCAGAAGAAGAAGAAAGAGAGAGAGGGGTAGAAGGTATATTGGAGCAAATAATAGCAGAGAACTTCCCTAATGTGGGGAAGGAAACAGGCATCAAAATCCAGGAGGCACAGAGAACCGCCCTCAAACTCAATAAAGATAAGTCAACACCCCAACATCTAATAATAAAACTTATGAGTCTCAGAGACAAAGAGAAAATCCTGAAAGCAGCTCGGGAGAAGAGATCTATAACCTACAATGGTAAAAACATTAGATTGGCAACAGACCTATCCACAAAGAACTGGCAGGCCAGAAAGGACTGGCATGATATATTCAGAGCACTAAATGAGAAAAATATGCAGTCAAGAGTACTATTTCCAGCTAGGCTGTCATTGAAAATAGAAGGAGAGATAAAAAGCTTCCAGGACAAACAAAAACTAAAGGAATTTGCAAACACAAAGCCAGCCCTACAAGAAATATTGAAAGAGGTCCTCTAAGCAAAGAGAGAGCCTAAAAGCAGCATAGACCAGAAAGGAACACAGACAATATACAGTAACAGTCACCTTACAGGCAATACAATGGCACTAAATTCCTATCTTTCAGTAGTTACCCTGAATGTAAATGGGCTAAATGCCCCAATCAAAAGACACAGGCTATCAGATTGTATTAAAAAACAAGACCCATCGATATGCTGTCTGCAAGAGACTCATTTTAGACCCAAAGACACCCCCAGACTGAAAGTGAGGGGGTGGAAAACCATTTACCATGCTAATGGACACCAAAAGAAAGCTGGGGTGGCAATCCTTATATCAGACAAATTAGATTTTAAACCAAAGACTGTAATAAGAGATGAGGAAGGATACTATATCCTACTTAAAGGGTCTATCCAACAAGAAGATCTAACAATTATAAATATCTATGCCCCTAACATGGGAGCAGTCAGTTAAAATATGCAGTCATTCCCTGCATATTTTCAGACCACAATGCTTTGAAACTAGAATTCAATCACAAGAGGAAAGTCAGAAAGAACTCAAATACATGGAGGCTAAAGAACATCCTACTAAAGAATGAATGGGTCAACCAGGAAATTAAAGAAGAATTTTAAAAAATTCATGGAAACAAATGAAAATGAAAACACAACTGTTCCAAATCTTTGGGATGCAGCAAAGGCAGTCCTAAGAGGAAAGTATATAGCAATACAAGCCTTTCTCAAGAAACAAGAAAGGTCTCAAATACATAACCTAACCCTACCCCTAAAGGAGCTAGAGAAAAAACAGCAAATACAGCCTAAACCCAGCAGGAGAAGAGAAATAATAAAGATCAGAGCAGAAACCAATGAAATAGAAACCAAAAGAACAATAGAACAGATCAACGAAACTAGGAGCTGGTTCTTTGAAAGAATTAACAAGATTGATAAACCCCTGGCCAGACTTATCAAAAAGAAAAGAGAAATGACCCAAATCAACAAAATCATGAATGAAAGAGGAGAGATCACAACCAACACCAAAGAAATGCAAACAATTATATATTGTTTATATATTATGAGCAATTCTGTGGCAGCAAATTAGATAATCTGGAAGAAATGGATGCTTTCCAGAGATGTAGCAACTACCAAAACTGAACCAGGAAGAAATAGAAAACCTGAACATAACCACTAAGGAAATTGAAGCAGTCATCAAAAATCTCCCAAAAAACAAAAGCCCAGGGCCAGATGGCTTCCCAGGGGAATGTTACCAAACATTTAAAGAAGAATTAATACCTATTCTTCTGAACTGTTCCAAAAAAATAGAAATGGAAGGAAAACTTCCAAAGTTGTTTTATGAGTCCACCATTACCTTGATCCCAAAACCAGACAAAGACCCCGCCAAAAAGGATAATTACAGACCAATATCTTTGATGAACATGGATGCAAAAATTCTCACGAAAATACTAGCCAATAGGATCCAACAGTACATTAAGAGGATTATTCACCACGACTAAGTGGGATTTATCCCTGGGCTGCAAGGTTGGTTCAACATCTGCAAATCAATCAGTGTGATAGAATACATTAATAAAAGAAGAACAAGAACCATATGATCCTCTCAATAGATGCAGAAAAATCACTGGACAAAGTACAGCATCCTTTCTTGATCAAAACTCTTTAGAGTTGGGGCACCTGGGTGGCTCAGTCGTTAAGTGTCTGCCTTTGGCTCAGGTCATGATCCCAGGATTCTGGGATTGAGCCCTGCATCAGGCTCCTTGCTTGGCAGAAGCCTGCTTCTCCCTATCCCACTCCCCCTGCTTGTGTTCCTGCTCTTGCTCTCTCTCTCTCCCTGTCAAATAAATAAATATTAAAAAAAAAACTCCTCAGAGTATAGGGATAAAGGGTACATACCTCAATGTCATAAAAGCTATCTATGAAAAACCCACAGCAAATATAATTCTCAGTGGGGAAAAACTGAGAGTTCTTCCCCTAAGGTCAGGAACACCACAGGGATGTCCACTATCACCACTGCTATTCAACATAGTATTAGAATTACTAGCCACAGCAATCAGACAACAAAAAGAAATAAAAAGCATCCGAATCGGCAAAGAAGAAGTCAAACTCTCACTCTTTGAAGATGATATGATACTTTATGTGGAAAACCCAAAAGACTCCACCCCAAAACTGCTAGAACTCATACAGGAGTTCAGTAAAGTAGCAGGATATAAATCAATGCACAGAAATCAGTGGCATTCCTATACACCAACAACAAGACAGAAGAAAGAGAAATTAAAGAGTTGATCCCATTTACAATTGCACCCAAAATCATAACTAGGAATAAATCTTACCAAAGGGGCAAAGAATCTGTACTCAGAAAACTATAAAATGCTCATGAAAGAAATTAAGAGAGACACAAAGAAGTGGAAAAACGTTCCATGCTCATGGATTGGAAGAGCAAATATTGTGAAGATGTCAATGCTACCTAGGGCAATCTACACATTCACTGCAATCCCCATCAAAATACCATCCACTTTTTTCAAAGAAATGGAACAAATAATTCTAAAATGTGTATGGAACCAGAAAAGGCCCCGAATAGCCAGAGGAATGTTGAAAAAGAAAAAGCTGGTGGCATCACAACTCCGGACTTCCAGCTCTATTACAAAGCTGTCATCATCAAGACAGTATGGTACTGGCACAAAAACAGACACATAGATCAATGGAACAGAATAGAGAGCCCAGAAAGGGACCCTCAACTCTATGGTCAACTAATCTTTGACAAAGCAGGAAAGAATGTCCAATGGAAAAAAAACAGTCTCTTCAACAAATGGTGTTGGGAAAATTGGACAGCCCCATGCAGAAGAATGAAACTGGACCATTTCCTTACACCACACACAAAAATAGACTCAAAATCATTGAAAGACCTAAATGTGAGACAAGAGTCCATCAAAATCCTAGAGGAGAACACAGGCAGCAACCTCTTCGACCTCAGCCGCAGCAATTTCTTCCCAGAAACATTGCCAAAGGCAAGGGAAGGAAGGGCAAAAATGAACTATTGGGACCTCATCAAGATAAAAAGCTTTTGGCACAGCAAAATAAACAGTCAACAAAACCAAAAGACAACCAGCAGAATGGGAGAAAATATTTGCAAATGACATATCAGATAAAGGGCTAGTATCCAAAATCTATAAAGGACTTCTAAACCCAACACCCAAAGAACAAATGATCCAATCAAGAAATGGGCAGAAGACATGAACAGACATTTTTCCAAAGAAGATATCTAAATGGCCAACAGACACATGAAAAAGTGCTCAACATCGCTTGGCATCAGGGAAATCCAAATCAAAACCTCAGTGAGATATCACCTCACACCAGTCAGAATGGCTAAAATTAACAAGTCAGGAAACAACAGATGTTGGAGGGGATGTGGAGAAAGGGGAACCCTCCTACACTGTTGGTGGGAATGCAAGCTGGTGCAGCCACTCTGGAAAACAGTATGGAGGTTCCTCAAAAAGTTGAAAATAGAGCTACCATTTGATCCAGCAATTGCACTTGTGGGAATTTACCCCAAAGACATAAATGTAGGGATCCGAAGGGGTACATGCACCCCAGTGTTTATAGCAGCAATGTCCACAATAGCCAAACTATGGAAAGAACCAAGATGTCCATCTACAGACAAATGGATAAAGAAGATGTGAGATATATATATACACATATATATATACACACACACATACATACACAATGGAATATTATGCAGCCATCAAAAGGAATGAAATCTTGCCATTTACAACGATGTGGATGGAACTGGAGGGTGTTATGCTGAACGAAATAAGTCAATCAGAGAAAGACATGTATCATATGATCTCACTGATATGAGGAATAATTTATCTCAGGAAACAAACTGAGGGTTCTGGAATGGTGGGGGTGGGAAGGATGGGGTGGCTGAGTGATAGACATTGGGGAGGGTATGTGCTATGGTGAGTGCTGTGTATTGTGTATGACTGTTGAATCACAGACCTGTACCTCTGAAACAAATAATACATTATATGTTAAAAAAAAAAAACGGTAGGAGGGGAAGAATGAAGGGGGTGAAATCGGAGGAGGAGATGAACCATGAGAGACGATGGACTCTGAAAAACAAACTGAGGGTTCTAGAGGGGAGGGGGGTGGGGGGATGGGTTAGCCTGGTGATGGGTATTAAAGAGGGCACGTTCTGCATGGAGCACTGGGTGTTATACACAAACAATGAATCATGGAACACTACATCAAAAACTAATGATGTAATGTATGGTGATTAATATAAAAATAATAAAAACAATAATAATAAAGAAAAGAAAGAAAGAAAAAAAGGAAAGCTCAACTGTGCCCTCAATGTATCTTTCCCCTTCCTTAGCTACTATTCTGTAAACATCTGCAACACAGCCCACAGGTTCTGTGTCAGGAATTGAGCATGTTCACCGAGATGTAATTTGGTTCAACAAAGAGATGAATGAATGAGTACATTACACTCTTAAGAGTTCCAAAATATACCTTTTGCAAAAACAAAGTATTTTCCCCCTGTGTTAGCCCTACTAAATCTACACACAGTCAAAACTGAAAAAAATGAGTATTTGTTTATGATTTATAGAAAAATGGTTTGCCCTCTTTTCTTTACCAATCCGCTATTACCATGGCTGGTTTTCTGTAATGGTATTTTTGCACCATAATTTACCCCACAGTGAGATCAGCAGTAACATCTCATCCAAAGAGCTAAAGATGTTAAGTAAATGTCTATGACCTCACTACATTATAGAATAGGATAGCAAGACAGAGAAATCAACATGCTGAGAAAGTGGCCACAATAGCACAACTGTTTGAAAGTGCAACTTCAGTTCCTCTCGCTAAAAATACACAAAGAGGAAGGGACTGCTTTTTTGAAAGCTATTTGCAATAGAGATATGCTCAGAATTAACCTACATATTTGCTCATTCCATGGCAAATCCTTTTGTTTTAAGGCTCATAAATGGGTTTTCACAAATCTGCTTCCATCTGCATTCCATGCCTGTAAATCATCCTGTTTGAAATATCAGGTTGACAGCGTAGTTGAGCCCCTGGTTGAGATTCTGCCTGTAACATAGCTGAAGCCCTGAATGAGAAGTCATTGGATTATCCATTTTTGGTGTCACAGGTAGGAATTTTTGTGTCACCCTCAGAAAGCTTACCAACATTGTGGAAGTTTAAAAGAAGGACCAACCAGCTGAGTATTATGGTGAACATTATCTACTATCACCAGTTTTTACCATAATACAAAATCTTATTTCTAATGAATTATCATGTTAGTAATACAACAGGCTAAAAGAAGAAAAGACCTCTTGTAGGAAGAATTTTACTCAACCTATTTCTTTCTATAGTATCTGTAACTTATTTGTATAAATGTACATACTGCTGGTAGTATGTTTCACTTTACAGTACAGATCATAATTCATGTCACAAAATTCTCCAATCCCATAACATACACAATTTGGACATCTATATCTTTAGCATTCTCATTAAAAATTCAAATAATACATTAAACAATATTATCTTCTATTAAAAAATTATTCTTCCTTTAAGTGGTATGAGAGATAAAGATTGAAACTTATTCTTTATCAAATGTCCCAGTTTTTCTAGAAATATTACCTGATCAGAAAATCCATAAACTTCTAAATGTTCTTATGTATGACAAATGATCAATAAACATTTGTTGAGGAATGATGCATGTATGTATGTATGTATGTATGGAAGGAAAAATGCATAGATAGATGTGGGCTCTTTCAAGAAGACAATAAATATAAAGTAAAACAAATATTATGAAAAATAAATAATATAGTAACTCACACACTGAAGTCACCCAGAAACTGTATGATAAAAAAGAATCAATGAAGTGAATGAAGATATTAAAATATCAACTTATTTTATCCCTCAGGTTAACCAAAAAACAATCTGTTGGAAGAAAACTGTCAGTCATGTATTTCAGTCCAGATTTAGAAAATAAGGAAACATAGTCTACAAAAGTTCATAGAATTAACTAGAAAGGGGACTAGATATCAGATCTTCTGACTTTGATTTAAAGTGATTTTCCATTAGAGCACATATTGTTTGCTTCTAGTACAAAAATGAAAAAAAAAATTGTCACAGATCTGTACCTCTGAAACAAATAATGCAATATATGTTAAGAAAAAAAAAAAGAAGAAGAAGATAGCAGGAGGGGAAGAATGAAGGGGAGTAAGTTGGAGGGGGAGACAAACCATGAGAGACAATGGACTCTGAAAAACAAACTGAGGGTTCTAGAGGGGAGGGGGGTGTGGGGATGGGTTAGCCTGGTGATGGGTATTAAAGAGGGCACATTCTTCGTGGAGCACTGGGTGTTATGCACAAAGAATGAATCATGGAACACTACATCAAAAGCTAATGATGTAATGTATGGTGATTAACATAACAATAAAAAATTTAAAAAAAGAAAAAAATGGTAGTTATGACCTATTTTCAGAGAAACAATTTTTAATGAGCAAAAGAGTACTGTACAATTCATTGTAGCTTCTAGTCAGCAGTTTTATTGTATGACTGGAATGATGGAATGATT
The DNA here is from genome assembly GCF_003265705.2 of Callorhinus ursinus. Lineage (NCBI taxonomy): Eukaryota > Metazoa > Chordata > Mammalia > Carnivora > Otariidae > Callorhinus > Callorhinus ursinus. The sequence goes on from NW_027397067.1 coordinate 4,880,269, forward strand.
ATAATTGCTTACTTAGGTTTCAGAAGCATTTTTAACTTCTTAGACAATTTATAATTTACAGCATCCTTTAGTCTTTTGATTAGGAGATGGTTGGTCAGACTTTTCAGGGTAACTTCAGGGTTTCAAATGTGCTACAGATTGGCAGGAATTTATTACATAGGTAGGTGCACACATAAGCACTACACATACTCATAAAGTTAGATTAAATTCCTGATTTAATTAACCAAAGATTATAAAATAACTATAAAGAGCAAAATGGCCATACTGGGCAGGAGTAAATTTAGCCTAGCTTTCCTGAACATCAGAATCCAAAACAGAGACATGCTAATCTAAGGAATGGAATTTTTTAACCATTTACAAAACAGTATTTTTACTCACACACACATATACATGCACACAAAGAATACCTCCATGAACACCTAAGAGCATAGAATATTACACTTCTCCATATCTTAATTCCACAAATGCATTTATGAACAATGAAGTAATGTCATTATGATTTATGATTCGTATGATAAATCATTTTTGTGACTTTTTAAAATAATTTTTAAATTGCTCATTTGCTGATAAAGTATGATGCACTAGAAAGACCACTGGGTTTTAGATTAAGGTCTACTGTTAACTAGCTGCATGGCACTGGCAATTTCTTTAACCTCTGTGAACTGAATGAAGTGTCTTCATTTGGGGAAAGATGAAATTTATTTACTTCTGTACTAAGTAACATTCTTGCCAAACCTGATAATTAGGTATAAAATCATCATTAGTCTGTATTTGCTTAATAATTATTATCAGTCTGTATTAGCTTAATAATTATAGTACTGGAAATCCATATGTCCTAAATAAAAATCTTGTAGTGTCCTTCTTAGGAGTTAAAGTTGCAATAAAACCTAAGAAGTTTTCTCCTTTTATAGCCTTCCAGAAATTACAACAACAGAGACCTGTGTAGTGTTACACTGTTTACCAAATCCTATTTATTTATTTATTTATTTATTTATTTATTTATTTAGATCTGTGTTCTTTCTTTTGTTTTTTTTAGTTTTTTTAAAATTAACATATATGTATTATTTGTTTCAGGGGTACAGGTCTGTCATCAGTCTTACACAACACCCAGAGCTCACCACAACCAATTGGGGAGGCCCAATGTCCATCACCCAGCCACTCCATCTCCCCTCCCCCCTCCCCTCCAGCAACCCTCATTTTGTTTCCCAAGATTAAGACTCTCTTATGGTTTGTCGCCCTCTCTGGTTTCGTCTTGTTTCATTTTTTTCCTCTCTTCCCCTATGATCCTCTGCCTTGTTTCTCAAATTCCACATATCAGTGAGATCATATGATACATGTCTTTCTCTGATTGACTTATTTCCCTTAGCATAATACCCTCTAGTTCCATCCACGTCATTGCAAATGGCAAGATTTCATCTTTTGATGGCTGCATGATATTGCATCATATATATATACCACATCTTCTTTATCCATTCATCTGTCGTGGACATCTTGGTTTTTGCATAGTTTGGCTAATGTGGAAATTGCTCCTATAAACATTGGGGTACGCCTGCACCTTTGGATCTCTACATTTGTATCTTTGGGGTAAATACCCAGTAGTGCAATTTTTGGATCATATGGTAGCTCTATTTTCAACTTTTTGAGGAACCTCCATACTGTTTTCCAGAGTGGCTCCACCAGCTTCCATTACAACCAACAGTGTAGGAGGGTTCCCCTTTCTCTGCATCCTCGCCAACATCTGTCATTTCCTGACTTGTTAATTTTAGCCATTCTGACTGGTGTGAAGGGGTATCTCATTGAAGTTTGGATCTAGATTTCCCTGATGCCGAGTGATGTTGAGCACTCTTTCATGTGTTTATTGGCCATTTGGATGTCTTCTTTGCAGAAATGTCTGTTCATGTCTTCTGCCCATTTCTTGACTGAATTATTCATTCTTTGGGTGTTGAGTTTGGTAAGTTCTTTATAGATTTTGGATACTAGCCCTTTATCTGATATGTCATTTGCAAATATCTTCTCCCAATCTGTTACTTGTCTTTTAGTTTTGTTGACAATTCCCTTTGCTGTGCAAACGCTTTTTATCTTGATGAAGTCCCAATAGTTCATTTTTGCCTTTGTTTTCCTTGTCTACCAAATCCTATTTAGAAATAAAGATCTGAGTTTCCTCCTAAAGTACACAAGAATTAAATATTATAGTGCTACTATCATTTTTCAAAATATTTGACTATATCTCATCTACTAATTTTTGTCTCTATTCTACACTTAAAGTAAATATTTAGGAAAATGGTGAAATAAACAAGGTTTGCTTGCTCTCTGGACACTTGATCTTGCTCCTGGAGCTAACAGTCCAGCAGCCTCCACTTCCTAGGCATGGCTGTGTCTATATGAAGGTCAGTCAGTATGGTGGGTAGAAAAATAAAAGTTAATAAGAGTTTTTCTCCAGAAGATCTATGCTAAAATCTACTTCCAAGAAAAAATAAACAGCAAAGTCTTTTTTCTAGGTAAAACATTTACTACATATCCATTTCCAGAATGACAAAGATACACTGAAGTATAATTTGACTGCCTCTTTTTGTATGAACTGAATTAAAGTTCATTTATGTCATATTATGTATTAGCACACATAAAGATTCACTCCACAAATTAAAATGTTTTAAAGTACACAGTCTCTACTGAGAATAAACTGCTTTACTAGACATAGGATCCACTTCTAAAGGTCCTTGGAAGCTCCAGCTGTTGAATTTTTTTCTTTTTTTATTAGTTTTATTTATTTATTTGAGAGAAAGCAAGAACTAGAGTGAGAGAGCGAGAGAGTGAGAGAGAGAAAGAGAGAGCATGAGCAGGGGGGAAGGGCAGAGGCAGAGGGAGAGGGAGAAGCAGGCTCTCTGCTGAGCAGGGAGCCTGATGTATGTGGGGCTTGATCCCAGGACCCCAGAATCATGACCTGAGCCAAAGCCAGACACTTAACTGACTGAACAACCCAGGCACCCCATGAATTTTTTTCTTAAAATTTTATTTTAATTCCAGTTAATTAATATATGGCGTTATATTAGTTTCAGGTGTACAATATAGTGATTCAACACTTCCATACATCACTCTGTGCTAATCATGACAAGTGCACTCCTTAATCCCCATCACTTATTAACCTATCCCCCCACCCACCTCCCCTCTGGTAACTATCCAGTTGTTCTCTATAATTAGGAATCTGTTTCTCAATTTCTTTCTCTATCTCTCTTATTTTTTCCCTTTGCTTGTTTGGTTTCATAAATTCCACATATGAGTGGGATGTTATTTGTCATTCTCTGATTTATTTCACTTAGCATTATACTTTCTAACTCCATCCACATCATTGCAAATGGCAAGATTTCATTTGTTCTTATGGCTTTATCCATTCATCAATTGATGGACACTTGGGCTGCTTCCATATCTTGGTTAGTGTAGATAAAGCTGCTATAAACATAGGGGTGCATGTATCCCTTTGAATTAGTATTCTTGTATTCTTTGGGTAAATACCCAGTGGTGTAATTGCTGGATCATAAGATACCTCTATTTTTTTTTTTTTACTTTTTGAGGAAACTATACTGTTTTCCACATTGGATGCATCAGTTTTCATTTCCACCAGCAGTGCAAGAGGGCTCCTTTTTCTCCACATCCTCACCAACATCTGTTGTTTCTTCTGTTGTTGATTTTGGTCCTTCTGACACCTGTGAGATGATATTTCATTGTGGTTTTGATTTACATTTCCCTAATAATAAGTGATGATGAGCATCTTTTCATGTGTCTGTTGGCCATTAGGAGGATGTCTTCTTTAGAGAAATTTGTTCATGTCTTTTGCCCATTTTTAATTGGATTATTTGCTTTTGTGGTGTTGAGTTTTATAAGTTCTTTATATATTTTGGATACTAACCCTTTATAGAGTATGTCATTTGCAAATATCCTGTCCCATTTGGTAGGTTGCCTTAGTTTTGTTGTTTCCTTTGCTGTGCAGAAGCTTTTTATTTTGTTGTAGTCACAATAATTTATTTTTGCTTTTGTTTCCCTTGCCTCAGGAGACATATCAAGAAACAAGTTTCTATAGTGATGTCAAAGTTACTACTGGTGTTCTCTTCTACAATTTTTATGGTTTCAGGTCTCACATTTAGGTTTTTAATTCATTTTGAATATATTTTTTGTATGGTGTAAGAAAGTTGTCCAGTTTCTTTCTTTTGTATGTTGCTGTCTAGTTTTCCCAGCACCAATTATTAAAGAAACTGCCCTTTTCCCATGGATATTCTTTTCCTACTTTGTTGAAGGTTATCTGACCATATGGTGGTGGGTTCAGTTCTGGATTTTCTATTCTGTTCTATTGATCTCTGTGTCTATTTTTGTGCCAGTGCCATACTGTTTTGATTACTACAGTTTTGTAATATAACTTGAAGTCTAGAATTGTGATGTCTCTAGGTTTGTTTTTTTTTCTTTTTCAAGATTGCTTTGGCAAGTTGAGGGCTTTGTGGTTCCATACAAATTTTAAGATCATTTGTTTAGCTCTGTGAAAAATGCAGTTGGTATTTTGATAGGGATTGCATTAAATGTATAGATTGCTTTGGGTAGTACAGACATTTTAACAATATTTGTTCTTCCAATTCATGAGCATGGAATGTCTTTCCATTTCTTTATGTTGTTTTCAATTTCTTTCATCAGAAGTTTTACAGTTTCCAGAGTATATGTTTGTCACCTCTTTGGTTAGGTTTATTCCTAGGTATCTTGTGGGTTTTGGTGCAATTGCAAATGGAATCAATTCCTTGATTTCTCTTTCTGCTGCTTTATTATGGATGTACAGAAATGCAACAGATTTCTGTACATTTATTTTGTATCCTATAGCTCTACTGAATTCATTTATCAGTTCTAGTAGTTTTTTGGTGGAGTCTTTAGGGATTTCTGTATATAATATCATGTCATCTGCAAATAGTGAAAGTTTTACTTTTTCCTTACTGATTTGCATTGCTTTTATTTCTTTTTGTTGTCTGGTTGCTGTGGCTAGGACTTCCAGTATGTTGAATAGACGCGGTGAGAATGGACATCCTTGTCTTGTTCACTGACCTTACAGGAAAAGCTCTCAGTTTTTATCCATTAAGGATGATGTTAGCTGTGGGTTTTTCATATATGGTCTTTATTATGTTATTATTTTGAGGTATGTTCCCTCTAAACCTATTTTGTTGAGGGAAGAAAAGAATTTTAAAATTAGCTAAAATCTAAGTAGCTTAAATGGCTTACTTGATGAGTAAATGAACTTGACTTAATCTTTGAAAAGAAACTAAAATGGATTATTTGAAGAAGGTTAATAAGCACATGATATTTTAAATAATGATTACCAAGAATTAGCATGGTTTCATCAAAAACAAATTAATTCTTGCAAGCCAAATCATTCTTTAACAGAGTCTTGGAATCCAGAAAATGCAGCAAACATAACAGAGGGGACTAAATAACTTATCTCACAAGGGCCAGGTGGAAATTTGGTCAAAAGCTGGTCAAGAGCTGCAGATAAATGGATTGACTTTAACCTAGGAGGAGGTTTCTACAAGAGTGTCAGAATCCCATGTCTTCGGTTCTGTCTGGCTTGACATCTTATTAATGAAATGGGGAACAATAAAGAAGGCAATGGTGAATTTACAAATAGCCTGAACCTTTGCAGAGAAGGTCATATGTTGCCTATTCACAGTCATGTTTTAAGTGACCCTTGGAATAATGGCACAAATTTGAAATATAAAGTGAATAAATACCCTTTACAGTACAAATACCAAATTGTATAAGTCTAGAATGAAAAGGAATCACTTTGGATTTTGTTTTTATTATTCATTAGAGTCTATCAGGACTATGTACCAGGTACTCTGAGAGGTTCTATAAACTAAAAATAATTAAGTGTAAAGCTGGTATTAGCCAATATTAGTGAAAAAGGCTAATGAAATATTACATTGCATTATTATAGAACATTCATCAATTATAGGAAAACATTCCTAATTGACTCTGAAATGCTCAGATGTCAATCAAAATACTGTTTTCGATTGTGGGTGAAACAAGTTTCAAATCAGGAGAAAGCAATTCAGATGAAGAAAGGCAGAGAAAGCACATCAGAGGAGAAACATTTGAAATAAAAACTGACAGATATTTAATTTTGAAAAGATTCAGGCAATACATGCACACTCTCTTCAAATGTTTGAAAGTACTTCCAAGTTTTACAAACATATATTTATCTGAACTAAGTGACCAACAAACTCAGAGAATGGTAAATAAATTATGGCACATCAAAATTTTGGACTACTTGAAAACAACTTTGAAGAATATCGAATGATGTGGGGAGATGTTCACAACATAAGATGTAGTTCCAGAAATAGTGTATAAATAAAGCCAGAGTTCAGTTCCAATTTCACACCTGAGTGTGTTTATAAGCACACATAAGAAAACCTATAAGAAAAGATACCAAATGCTAATAGCGATTATCTCTGCAGGGTAGAAATGTAGATGAATTTCATTTTTATATTTCATTCTTCTTTATACTTTCTAACATTTCTACAATGAGCAAATATTTATTTTATAAATATGAATGATATAATAAAAAATATGCTTATGGGTTCCTCCCAAAAGAGAACAATAAATAGCAGCAGCTATAGAGAGACAGATTTCAGCTTAATAAGCATTTTAAGCTTCTAAGAGTTGTCCAATGAAATGAATGGGTGTGGAAAACAGTGCTCATGACCACAGACATCTTGACAAAGGCTAGATGATAACCTAACTGGCACATCATAAAGAAAAGTCAAGCAGAAGATGTTCTCAACTTTTACAATCCTTTTAATGTACAGAATCTATGATCCTTTAAATATAAAAATTAGGAGAGGAAACCCAAGAGTTGCGAAACCAGCCTCTCCAAATAGTTTGGTTAAACACAGACATGATGCACAGAAAGACATTAGCCCCGGAGCAATTTAGACTTGAAAGAAGTTTAGGCTTTTATAGGTTTTTAGATGTGAGTATAAATTTTTCAATATTTAATTAGGAAATGCCAATAGATCACAGATGCTAAATAAATGTCTTTTAAAAAGAATCTCAGAACTTAAATAAGAACTAAATAGTAATTTTTAAATGCATTGGTTAAAACAATGTGGCTCAAATCTTGAAGCTGCATTAAATTCATTTATGGATCCAATATGTTCAATCATTAAATTTCAGAAATGTTTTTTCATCTCTTTGAAATTGAGTTGGTGTCTCTGAATCACTCACACTTTCCTATCAATTTATACCTGTTATGGAGCAGGATTCAGTCATTGCCTGCTTTTCTCTTACTATTGCTGAGAAAGCACTCTATTATGTATTCCAAAAAGACAAAAAGATTGCATTGCAGCTTCATGAATCTGCTCGGTGATGCATGGAACACAGGCTGACTGGTGCCATGATGGATTCAGTGACTAAAGTTGAATAGCCCTGGGAGTTGGAATGTCTCAGCACTAGTTAACTGAAATGTAAAGGAAATAATGGCAAATTGGTTGTCTGGAACTGAGAATAAAGGAGAACCCCTGAAATAACTGGATGCCACAACTTCAGAAAGAGAAACTTCCTAGAGATTGCTTTTTTCCAATAACCTTAGACACGGGTTTTTTTGCTGTTGTTCACTTAATATTAAGTGACTGCTATTGAATGATAAGTTCTCCCAGGAAAGTAGCACACTGAAAGAAGCTCTAACATGAATTTCGTCTTGTAAGAAGTCTTTCTTCTGAAATTCAAAGTGGTGTGTGGCACTGCTATAGGAGCAGCTTGCTGGGCTGGAGGAGTCAAGAGTTGGGGTCCTCATCATGGAGTCATGGAACTCGCAACAAGAGCCACCATGTAGTGTGTACTGGGTTTGCCCTTATATTTTATCACTTTCTTGTTAGACTGGTATGCCACTACCTCTGTGTTACATATGAGGTAACTAAATAACTTGCCCAAGGACTACCAACTTGCTCAGTTAATAGCAGAACTATGTTTCAAATCCAGATTTGTCTCTTTCCAAAGCATTTACTTAACAGCCCTCCTACACTTCTGTGTATACTGTGAACAAATTTCATTTTCTCCCTAGGTCTTAGACTCCTGGACAGTGACAGTGGGAATCGATGGCCCTTTCTCTAGACCACAGGAAACTGAAAACTAGCTTTTGAATATTAATCACCCTGTATTCTATATAGCCCTTCATCTACTAAACACCCCCCTACACTTCAATACACTTCTTTCATACTCTTGGGACTCATGAGTTCCATGCATTTTTTTTAACAGTGATAAAATATACTTTTATTTACTTTGTTGAGTCAGAGGGTCGTAAAAATATTATTGCTAAAGTAGATGTCAGGCAAACAGAAAGGTGCTTTAGAAGTCCAGTTACCTTGGAGTTTATTTAAACTAAGAGGAAAAGGTCATAATGTTTTCATGCAATACATACCTGGTTCTTTAAATAACAATTGTGACAAATAACAGAGAATTATGGAATGCTGCACTTGTGATCCATACAAAACACAAACATTATGGATTGCGCATAATTTAAAGAAATGTCTCAAACACTTTTTGAAATACTGTAGCAGCCAATACATAGAAGCATGCCTTAGGTGGGCATAAGAATGCAGTTTAGAAAAGAAAGAGAAATATCACACTGGAACTACCCAATTTCTTCAAAATCCCTGAGCAAGAAAAGCAACATTGAACTTCCATACCAATTTTACACAAATTTTACACAGTACCTTGACTTAAATCCAAGAGCAAAAGTTAAGACTCTTTTTCATTCATTTTTATACAGTACCTTGACTTAAATCCAAGAGCAAAAGTTAAGACTCTATTTCATTCATTTTTTGGTAAACAACTACCTACTCTTGGGACTCATGAGCTCCAGTCATTTCTGCGTTGGAATACTGCTGTTGCCCCTTTAGTGATCTTCCTGCTGCAAGGTAGCTCCACTTCAGTCAATACAGAAAACTTTCTCAAAGTCCCTTATATAAACTCTTAATCCATTACATCTCTTACAATTTTTTTTCCAGCCATCTTTAGTATAACATTCAATAATCTGTGTTGTTTTGGGAAAGTTACTCACAGTTCTAAGCCTTTACTCCTCCATAGAACAAGGTTAAGATAATTAAATGGAAGAATGTATGTAAATGGAAGTCCTCAATAAGCATGTTTTATTACACAGATTATTGTTGATTTTATTACTATTGTTGACTTTATCTACTATGAAAACCCTGCATATGTCTTCTAAACCCATTAGTTCCTTTATCTATCCTGGCCATTTGCTCCCTGACAAGTGTCTGTTTTCTCTGCGGTTCTCTCAGGATGGAACTGCCTTTGACCACTAGCCCTCCCTATTTTCACTCTTCAACAGAGAAGTGCCCCTGTTCCAGAAACTGTCCAGTTCACCATCCAAAGTCAACTAGACCCTTCCCACCTGACTTAAAATTACCAAACATGTGGGGATAATATGTTTCTTGGCTAAATGCCTCTATCTCTTCTATCTAAATTAGTTTTCAGAACTGTTAGGACAGGTTTATGTTTGCTTTCTGTCTCATCACTATATATTATCTAGCTCAGTGTCATATATCCCTTGCCCACATAACAAATATTTTTTGAGTAATGCAAAAGACAGAAAAATAACAAGCAATCCTACCAAAAAATTTTTAGGCAGTCAAAAAACAAAGGAACACAACGACCTAAGGGCTCACAGTAGAATTCCAGGTGGGAGTCGGCTTCTGAGATGGGTCAAGATCAATGGAAAAAGAAAGCACAGAGTAGAAATGTATCCTCATAACTGACTCATTAAACTAGAGCAGTTTCAGTTGCGGTAGCTGCAGAATTCAAATATGACTGTTTACTTGAAGCTCTAATTGAGAAGAGAGTTTACTGCCAAAGCCTTCACTTTGTTTCTAATTACTTTTCCCATTTGTTTTGGTGATGAATTGGAGGAAAATACTTGGTAAGCATTTCTGGTGCCAAATAGTTGAACGACTTTCCATTGCTTAGAGCCATACATCACCCTACATACCTCCTTTGCTCATTAGTCCATGATATCCTGATTATTCTTTTATAAAAACAGATAATCTGTATAACATATTGCGTATGTTTCTTTAATTCAGCCAAGTCATTATTCTCCACTACTTAAAGCAAACAGAGGGGGGGAAAAAGCATTTGTCCAAACTATTCAGAAGAAAAGTGATTTTAAACTATGTTTCTGGTATGCAATAAAACTGCTAGCTCCTGTATTAGTGGGGTTATGTGTCAACGAGTTAAAAAATAAAGAAATGAATAAATAGCAAATACATACTTTGAAGTCAATATTAATTTCCTAAGTAGATGACTTTTGGTCTAAAATTGGTCTAAAAATTAATTTGAAATGTTGGTTTCAAATTCTAAAAAAAATACTCTATTTCTTTATATAAAATCTTTGCCCAAAATGAGATGAAATGAGATTTGGATAAATTATAACTGTTTTAGAAAGAGCACTATTTTGGGGTGCCTGGGTGGCTCAGTAGGTTAAGTGTCTACTCTTGATTTCTGCTCAGGTCATGATCTTTAGGTCATGAGATTGAGCCCCACATGAGGCCCTGCACTGGGCTCTGTGCTCATCAGGAAGTCTTCTTGAGATTCTCTTTCCCCCTCTCCTTCTGCCCCTCTCCCTGCTTGTGCACATGTACTCTCTCTCTCAAATAAATAAAAATAAAATAAAATCTTAAAAATAAAGAGAAAGCACTATTTTATCTATAACATTCCACAATGAGAGTAAATATGGAAACTGTGGCTTTTAAATTCCTTGGGTATTTGATGGCTGGATTAAAACCTTAAATCAGGGTTACAGCTAACATCAGTCCTAGGAATAGGGCTTCCTTCATCAGGAAGACCTTGAGGAGTTCCTGGAGAGTGTGCTGAATGACAAGGGTTTAAAATGACAGGGCTAAGGGAGTCTACGAGATTATCTCATAAAACCCCTTGTTTCACATGAGGGAAATGAGGTAAAGAGAAGGCATAGAGCATAATCTAGGAAGGAGAAACTTAGCAAAATGCATTATTCTTCAAGTACTGGTTCTGATATGGCTCCTGCATTCCTGGGTATAAGGAAAAGAAGGGGGTAGGGTGGGTGTTCAAGAATCTAACTACTGCTTTTACTAAATCACAACTCACCATACACCAAACTATCCTTGGCTGTCTCAGTCTGACATTTCAGGGCCTCATTCTTTACACCACCTATTCTAAATTCTCCACAACCTAATTATCTGATATCTCGTAATCATGATTTTTCCTCATTTGTAAACTGCAATTCTTTTATTACAGATTTGGCCCCAAAATGCCATGCCATGGATTTAACTGTAGAATGGAATAGTGGCTTAAACCAAAATCAATTTCACACATCTCTGATATCCATCTCAGAACTCCATCATTTCTGTTCAACTGTTCAATGTACATTGCAGTTATAGGCATCTGATTAATTTCTTACTTTTACTAGTAACGTTGTTTTGGGTAGACAACGGGTCCTCTTTATTAGGGGGCCTGGAAAACAGACTATTACAGTGAAAAGAGCACATACATATTGAACAGATAAACCCGGTTGGAAGTCCAGATCTCAAACTCCCTGGTCCTGGGATATGGGGTAATTTGTGTAAACTCTCTAAGCCTCAGATTCCTGTAGTCATATCTACAAATAGGGATACAGTGAGATAGTATGATGTGTAAATATTGCTTGCAGCACCCTACATCAGAGTCATAGGTCTTGTACAACCTTGGGCAAATTACATAACATCTATTTGAAAATGGGAGTTAAGAGTTTCTAACTCATATTATTGGAGAAGATAATTGGAGATAGTTGGTATAAAATGGCTGGCATATAGTAAGTACTCAATAAATGGTATTTAACATTATTATTATTTATGCCCGTGAGGTAAATGTATCCATTTTATTTTTTAACATGTTCATTTCTGAGAAGACAAAACTTTTTATTTTGCATTAGGGCTTCACACCTCAGTTGCCAGAGAGAGACATTTAGCATATGGTCAGTATTATGTGAACTTCAAAGTATGGAAACAGAATTCCCTTTCATAGCACAGATTGACAGCCTCACAAGTGCCTGCTTCATGAATATGCATCACCTTCAGAAGCTAAGTGCAAACCTCTGTTACTCATTCCGACAGAACAGCTTCACCAAAGTGGGACTGACTGATGAAAGGGTGAGGATTGTCCCTGCTGATATGTGTGTAACTTTCTCCTGGGGCACACATATCCATTAGCTACAGAGAATTGCTCTATTTAATCTTAAGTTCCCATTCCCTGAAATTTGTTTATGAATAATACACAATAAAATTCACAGGTCACTTCTATTTCTGTCATTTACTTTGATTTGTGCTCAAAACTATTCCCTTTCTCTTCATTTATGATAAGCTTTGATGATTTCTCCTGTGGTTATGATGGAGCATCCAAATCTCCAGACTTGTGCTGATGTACTTAGCACTATGATTCCACTTTATCCATAATAGAGAGATGCTGCCCAAATGGAGTCGGTTTCAACAGAGGCCAGATGTCTGTGTGGCAGCTGTACCTGGTGTGTATGCACCTGGATTGAAGCTTTTGGGTTGTGAAACCAATTATCTTTAAAAACAAAACAAGAAGGGGTGGTACTCTTTGCTTGGCTGTTTCTCAAATTTATCCAGGGTTTCAATGACTAGTTTGCCAATGAAGGTCATACCTAATACAGTACAGGAATCTTCCATTGACAATTTTATAAGTGAAAGTTTATTACAGGGAGAAAAATTGTTTGGGGAGTATATTTAATACTGTGTGTATGTGTTTTTAAAAAACTATTTACATATTCTCAAAAACATTATTTTTTCACCATTATTGAGTCCTATGGACAAAAAAAAAAACTTTATTTTTATTGAGTGGGAAAAAATGCCAGTATACCTTTGGTACCGTCCTTCCCTCCCACCCACGGTGCTCTCCTCCAGCGTTATGAGGCAAGGGGAGCACCTTGAATGCCTGTGCTCTGCAGGCATGGAGTAGCGCTCCCACTTGGCACTGCTGTGTGATCTTGGGCATCTCTGTGCTCCAATTTTCTCACTGTTAAGTAGTATCTATCTCATAGGACTGTTGTAAAGATTAGTGATTAAGAGACTTTGTCTCAATTCATGATCCCAGAGTCCTGGGATCGAGTCCCACATCCTACTCCTTGTTCAGCAGGGAGACTGCTTTTCCCTTCGCTTATGCTGCTCTCGTGCTTGCTCTCTCTCTCTTAAATAAATAAATAAAATCATTAAAGAAAAAGTAACTGATTTCGGTTCAGGTCTGCTCAGCGGGGAGTCTGTTTGTCTCTCTCCCTCTGTCTTTCCCCCTTCTCATGCTCTCTCTCTGTCTCTAATAAATAAATAAAATCTTTAAAAAAAGGGTAAATGAATATATGCCCACATAAAAATACTTTAAATATGAAAAGCTATAAAGAAAGAAAATATGTAGAAGCAGACTAATAAGAAGAGGGTGATCTTTACATTCTAGAGCTAAAATACAGTTAGCAAATTATTATATAAGTGCTATAGTAAAAATATGGCTATTACACATTGACCATTACAAAGACCATAAACATCTATATAGAGCATTTTAAACATTATATATACATTCTAAGAAAGATGTATAGAGAAAATTTTGTCAGGAAAGATTTTTTAAAAGAACTGCCATGGGCGCCTGGGTGGCTCAGTCAATTAAGTGTCCAACTCTTGGTTTCGACTCAGGTCATGATCTCAAGATCGTGGGTTGAGCTCCACATCAGACTCCTTGCTCAGCGGGGAGTCTGCTTAAGGATTCTCTCCCTCTCCCTCTGCCCTTCCCCCACTCAAATAAATAAATAAGTCTTTAAAAATAAAAGAAGAACTGCCAAAACAATGGGCATTTTCTAGATATCAGCTACTGTGGGCTAGTTTCTACCACTGCACTGTTTTAATTTTAAAGCAAATACAGAACAGAAAATGACACCAAGAGACTTACAGTAAGCCTTTTGCCTAATCTCCTACTGTAGGTGATGAACTTTTTGAAGGGGGTCTTGGGATTCCTACTTGTTAGTGCAGTGCTCATATGAACTCAGGAATGAACAGCTCCACTGCCTTCATGGCCCTTATTCACACACAACTCCAGCCTTAATCTGTTAGTTGCTTAACAACTGTGTTGGACATCTGCGATAGCCTTATACCACTTCCTGTTTTCTGACCTACCTCCTCTTGAGCTACAATCGAACTTAACCTAAATATTCTAAATTTCTGTTAACTTAAATATTCTAAATTTTTGGAAGTGTATAAAATAGTATTAATTATCTCCAGACTTTTAATAAGAAGAAATTCAGAAATAGAGAAAGATGACAGGTAGGTGGGTAGGTATGTAGATAGGTAGACAGACAGATAGATGATGTAGACATAAATATAAAAGAGAGAAGGTAAGACTGTATGATTTGACTAGAGCACTGGTTCTCAAACTAGAGTTCCCCCTGGATTTGGTTCCTTCAGTCCAACTGGAACTCTAGTTTGAGAACCAGTGAAAATCCTTCAGTTCATCAGAACCCCCGAAGGACTTATTTAATGCAGATGGCTGGAACCTCCCTAGAGGTTTGATGAAGTAGGTCTGGGTGGGGAAAAATTTCCACTTCTAACAAGTTCCCATGGGATGCCAATACCACTTATAACTTAAGAACCACAGGGAATAGAGTATACCCTCACTCCAAACCACAAATTATAGATGAGTCATCACTGTGTAAGCCAATGTATAAAATACCTATGTTCAAATCAAAGACCCAGAAATATTAATTAACATGCTGTGCTCAGCCTGATCAGCATGATGAAATAAGTAAGATACTGAAGCCAAGTACCAACACCCTTGGAGAGCTGCTTCTAGCCCTCTCCCTAAACTCCTTTAAATCTTCTGAACCAAAAGCCTCACCACAGACCATGTTTTGAAGCTCTAAAGAGTTTTAGCAAGACCATAAGAAAAGACACACAGAGTCCAAGACAGGTGCTATTAATATGTAGGCAAACAGCTCAGCACCAGGAGGAAGCAGAGAAAACTTGGTTTTCCCAGGCTCAGTCTCCTTTTCTTTCTCTAACCTATTGTTCTCACTTTTACTGTTCCACAACTACTTTTTTTATTCCTTTTCCTCTCACCTACTTAAATGTTAAATACCTAGAGATCAAATAAAATAAAGGGATGTATAAAATAAAATCATACTTGACAAATTAGTCAATTTAAATAAATTCATAATCACTAAAATATGGCACCAGTATCTATGCTATATTTCTCCATCTAGAAGGCAGTATATTAAAGCAGAGTTTGGTTTTATGGCTAGTAGCATATGCATCCACATACTTATTAAATATCTTGTGATGATTTCTTTTTGGAAAGGAGTGGTAATTGTGTCCAATTCACAGATCTCACATAATCTCTTTGTATCTGATCCACTGTCAAGGCCAAGGCAAAAGCCAAGCCTAGAATTTACCAGATCTGATAAGCATTCAATCATCACCATGAACATGAGGGTGCTAGCACAAAGTTTTTCTGGATGTTTCTAGACAATTTAGAAAGCAGAATAGTATGATAACCCCCAAGAGTCCACTCTCCCATGTACACGTTTGCATAATTCCCTCCCCTTCAGTGTGAGAGGAACCAGTGAATAGGATGGAGCATCGTTATCATGATTATATCATACTACAGGCAAAACAGAATTTGCAGACATAATTAAGGTTACTAATCAGTTGGTTTTGACTAAATCAAAAGCGAGATTATGTAGGTCTGACTTAACTATGTGGGTCTGGGTCCAGAGATCAGAGGCAGAGGAAGTCAGAGATGTAAAGCCATGGAGACATTCTCCTCCTGTTACTAAAGGAGCAGATGACTATTTTGTGGAGAGGGCTACATGGCAGGTGACAGAGGATGGCTGCTAAGACCCGAGAAGGGCCCTCAGGTAACAATTAGCCAAGAAGCAGGGACCTTAGTCTTACAACTGCAAGGAAGTGAATTCTGCCAACAAGATGCATGACCTTGCAAGAGGACCTGACCTCAGGGAGATTATAGCCCCCCTGACACTTGATTTTAGCTGTGGGAAACACTGAGTGAGAATTCAGCCATGCCTGACCAACAGAATTGTGAACTGATAAATGGGTATTGCTGTAAGGCACTAAGTCTGTGTAATTTGATATGCAGCACTAGAAAACAAATATAGACAAGAAAGGGATTTTTTAATTGGCACAAACCAGTGTGCCTAAACATTTCTGTTTTTATTCTATTCCCTTCTGATTCTTCTCACTATCAACTATACTAGAAATGTCCTGTGTAAAATGGTTTTTAGGCTAACATCACTATGCACAAGTTTTTTTTTACCTAAATGAATACCTGACAGGAAATATGAAAGTTGAGGATATGGGAAATTACTGACTGGGTCTGCCCCATATATTGCAGGTTGCTTAACAGGTCATGCTCTCACTCTTCCAATGCCAGCATTTCCAAGTTACTACAACAAAAAACCTAGCCCAGATTTGGCAAGGCCGCATGGAGTGGAACCATCCCTCTGAGAACCACTGATTGAGCCCCATGTATGTGGGATGTTATAACCTCATCCCTTTCTAGTTATCCTCTCTGGGAACCCTATTATCTCTTATTCCCTGAATACATGCAATATGTCCTTGTCTCTGAGCCTGTTCTCATTTCACTTCCTACACTCTGGATTCTTTTCTATCCTCTCCAATCCCAACTCCTTTCTCCCTTACTTACATACACACACACACACACACACACACAGACAACACAGGCACTGCTGTGTTCAAAGCAAATGAGCCTTTTATGGGGCACCCAGGTGGCTCAGTCAGTCAAACATCAGACTCTTGGTTTTGGCTCAGGTCATAATCTCAGGGTCATGAGATCGAGCCCCGCGTAGGGCTCTAAGCTCAACATGGGGTCTGCTTGAAATTTTCTCTCTCCCTCTCTCCTCCCCCTGCTCACCTGCTCTAAATAAATAAATAAATAAATAAATAAATAAATAAATAAATAAATATTTTAAAATAAAATAAATAAAGCACTCAGCAACTTTTTGAGGTCTCCCAACCTCATGTCCCTGGTGCGTTCAAACAGATGAGCATGTTGTCTCCCAGCAGCTTAGTCCATTTTGTGTTTCTAATTACACTGGTATAGGGATATTTTTTCTTGTGTGCTTCTGTTACATCTCCCACTATACTTTAAAAGGAGTTCCTACAGCAACAGATATTTACTAAATTAATGAATACTGCATAAAGAGTGTGAGTAACATGATTTATTTTAGCTTCTATTCAGATAGTAAAATTTCAGAAATTTGAACAAATTCAAATACTCTTGCCCTCCCCAAGGATGACATACCTGAAGATTAGCCTTCCTGCCCTAAATCCTCCAATCCTTTCTAAAAAGACAGAGGAATTTATGTGTAATCTCTGTCCTTGATTGTTCTTCCAGTGGGGTTAGGGGTAAATCAATCTAGAAAGTAGATCTACTTTCTAGCCAAGTGCACCATGACACTGTTTTTAAATAATTCTCTAGAATTCACTTAGTAATGTGATAACACCTCACAGTAATGGTTTGGCACTTCCATATTTCTGGAGATAATTCAGAATAAGGAACCACAGCCATGCTTTCTTCCCAGCCTAGAATGATTCACAGTGGTCACGAGCTAATAGGGCAATGAAGGAAGAATGAAAGCCTGTGCCTCCCCTATTGACTCACTGAAATAAGAGTTAGGAAAACAGTATTAATTGTCCTTTTCCTCCAATCATGATTCTCTGATTTAATGAGTCCCACTTGACTATCAGGCTCTGAGATCAATATTTTCAACATTTACTGAGCAAGAAGCATGGAGATAACAGTAGTTTTCTATAACAATGGCATTTTACAGGCATGAAAATTGACCAAGAATCAATGGAAAAAAGTTAAACTAAATCCTTACCTCATACAAAAGATCGAAATAATTTACAGATATATAAAAAGTTAAATATAATAAAAAAATCAAACAAGAAAAATATAAGGACATTTCTAAGGATTGAATGGTGAAATACATTGTAAGCATAAAGAAATGGAATAAGTGACAAATGACTGCATCAAAACATAACACTGAAAAATGTTATAATTCACACAAAAAATTATAAAAGCCAAAGGGCAAAAGAGGGCAAACAATTTATGAAATGATTACAATAAATCAGGAAGGATTAATATTCTCAATATTTTGTCTTTTACAAATCAATAAGGAGAACATCAAAACCCCAGTGGAAACATGAATAAAGGCCAGAAATAGATATTTCACAGTAAAATAAATAGAACTGAATACTGGACTTGAGAAAATTGGTCATCTTCATTAATAACCAAAAGATTGCAAATACAATTTCTCATCTCATGATGTGATGTGATATGATATGGCAAAAGTTTAAATAATAGTAATAATTAAATATTCAGTAGCAGCAAGAATGTAGCAGAACCAAACACTTACACTCAGCTAGTGAAGGTGAAAATTGTTAACCTCCTTCCTCTAAAGCAATATGTCATTGTGTTTTAGGAGTCTTAGCGTGTCAGACACTTTGGTCCAATAATTCCATTACTAGCAATATAGTTTGAAAGATAATAAGACATGGCAAAAATGTTCGTGCATAATGCTTTTAAAAATATATCTACAGCCATGATCTCAATTCTATTATATATAATATATAATATAGATATTTATTAATATAAATAATTTATATATTTAAATTTACATATATATAAGTTTATATATATATGTAGGTGGTACAGGAAATATGCCAAAATGTTAACTATATCTCTGGTCTGTGGAATTTAATTTTGCATTTTTTCCAAGTTTTCTATATGAGTATGTAAGTAATTTTATAATGAGAACATCACAGAAGTCTTACTGAATGGAATTAAAAAAAATCATATGACTGATTACACTTGATCCAACAGACTTTTATTGAGTTCTTTCTGTGTACCATGCCGGGTGCAATCTCTAGGGATTAAAGAACCTGTGTTTGTGAAACTCATGGTCTAATAAAGGAGATAAACTTGTTAAAATAGTCATTGTAACAAGGTATGATAAGTGTGATGATGAGTATGGAGCTGACATAATGATAAAGCAAGACATCAGTGGGAATGGAGGAAATGACACCTCAGTCACAGAAGTTTTAAGAAATGAGCAAGCCATGGTCTGTGTATCAAAAACAGCCTAAATGACTTTACATTAAAGCCCTCAGCCTATTTTCAGAATGAAGTATTAAAGAGCTGTTAAAGTGTTATTAATTTTAAAATATCACCAATATTGACATTTCAGTGCCTACATTGTTCCAGTGGTCTCAATGATATTCTTCTGCCCAATGAAGTAGAAAATCTAGGTTATAAGAGAATTATTTTCCTTCAGAATGAAAAAAAATTTTTGATCGGCACTTTTTTTCGCTAATATTTCTTAAAAATTCTGTTATACAACTGGTGTAGTAATCAGAGAAAGCAGAGATGCATTGGGCAAGAGAAGGCGGTACAGGGTAGAGAAAGAGAGGTGAATCAGCTGTTTGGAGGATTCAAAAAAAGACAACCAAAACATACTATAAAGCAGAAAGTGAGGTCAAAGTAATGCATTGACAATTTATGTAGGCAGTCTTTTAGTTAAATGATAAGAAAGTTGAAAAAACACTTTCTGGTGGCCTTTTGGGTTGAAGCCAGTTGTAGGAAGATGGTGGGATCTTGGATAACCCTGAGTTTTCTGGAACGAGTTGACAACAATGACAACATCAACTGCAAAATATATTTTGTATTTGGTTAACCCTTACATCCAGACATCTAAGTTTTACAGTTTCCATCAATTGATGGTAGGATACCAGAAACATGTTTGTAGTAGCCACTACTAGTTGTAAGTGAAATCAAGCACTAACCAGACTTAAGATAGAAAATCAGCCTGAGTGAACATATGTTTCTAAAATAAGTGAGTACACATTTTTCCCAAAGAATTATCTAATTACAAAAGCTTGCCTTATTGTCACTTGTAGAAAGGAAGAATTAAATCTCTAGGATAATAACCATCATCCTGAAGTGGAATTTCCTCTTAACCCATTAAAGATTTGGAGACTTGCCTTCACAGAGAGGAACTATTTTTGTAAATCGAAACATGTGCTTTCAGACACCTGTAACTACCCAACAACAACAAAAAAATGTATGCACTGTCACACTCACTGGGCTGCCTATATTTGAGTTCATCTGTTCAAACAGCAGGTTGCCAACCCTCAAGTTGTTTAGAGCCCAGTCATAAGGCAAGGATGGAAGCTTACATTGGCATCTTATGAAAAGCAACGACTATATTTTC
Organism: Callorhinus ursinus; assembly: GCF_003265705.2. Classification (NCBI taxonomy): domain Eukaryota; kingdom Metazoa; phylum Chordata; class Mammalia; order Carnivora; family Otariidae; genus Callorhinus; species Callorhinus ursinus. The sequence goes on from NW_027397067.1 coordinate 4,900,631, forward strand.
TGTAGCAGAAGGCTCTTCTACTCTGGCAACACTGAAGCTACTGTGCTCTTGGGTTCTTGATGATTTCTTTCAACTCTTTGTACTCAACTCCAATATATGGGCCATCTCAGATATCCAGATTTTTTGCTTTAAGTAAAAATTTATATGTAAATCTATTAAAGAACTTTGTATATTAATGACCTGCATTCCATAACTTCTCTCTTGATCAAATCAATACATGGCTAATCTTTCTACCCTCATTTGGTCTATTAGTTGATTTTATTTGGGGAAGTGGCTGGTTTTTCATCATCATGTGTACCAGTTAGTCTTATATATGCTACCCAAAGTAGTGATATTTTAAGAGACTGTTACCTGATGTATTTTTTTTCTAATGAAATAACTGCTTCCATAATTTCCTACCCCAGTGAGTCCTGATGCTAAAGGAAGAGAAGATAAAACATGAATAGATTATAAGAAAACCAAAACATTAACAATGAACTGTCTAAAATGTTATCCACTAGCACCTGTCATTTTGCCAATTAAAGGAAATAAATAGCAGAGAAAGGACACTGGCCCTATGAAAATGAAATTTATTTTCCCATTTGTAGAAGAATAATCTTCCACCAAGTTACACTGGCTTGAAACTAAGCACAGTTTTCAATTTTAAAATCCCTGATAAATACAAGCATCCACCAAAGGTTCATCACCACAGAGATGCCTCCTTGAGTTTCAGAGGCTGCACATTAAATTTCCTTCCAAACAGCTAATAGCAAAACTCTAAATAAAGATTTTATCACATTGTGTGAAGTAATAGAGAAATAATAAAGTCATGTCCTCCTAACCTCTCTGATAATGAAAGTCAGGCCTCTATTTTTTCCCTTGGCAAAGACCAAACTAACACAACTGCATTTGGATTATCAACCGCTTGATGGGCTAAAGTCGTATGTGGAAAAGTACTATTCTTCTAGAGGAAATACCTATTCAATTAGAGTTTAAAGTTTAATATTTACAAGTTAGATTGACTTAAGGAAGTTAATTTAAAATGGAAAATCTTAAATATAAAATAAAATATAAAGTAGAGCAAACCATCTAAGGGAAGTTATCAAAAGTCATCAAGACGGAGGTACTTCTAATTAGTAGCACCACTGATCAATGCCAAGATAATCTCTCTTTCTCCACCCACTCACATCCTCACCCTAGGCCAGAAGAAGGCTAGTGTGTGATTCCTTACATCCATAAGTCCAGTTTCAAAAGATGTATTTCAAATCAACACAGTCCTACTGATCCAAACAAGCTCTTACTAACTCAGGTGTCTATTGGTCTTATAACCTAAATTTAGATTTGTTTATAAGTAGAACCAAAATAGCCCCAAGCATCCAAGGCCAAAGTAGACTCAGGCTGTGGCAAGTACAAGAAAGCCCCTTGGATGAGGTCTCCATTATAGCCACCCCAATCTCCAAACCTCCTCTTTACCTAGGCCAGCCTCTAAGAAATATAAAATCAGTTAAACAAGGAGGCCATTAGACTAGGTGGTTCTAATGTCTTCATAGCCTACATAAGCATACCAAAACCTAAGCCTGTATATCCCTCAAGGTTAAGAAATCTAAACCTAAGAAAAACCAATCACAAATAGCCAACTAGGCTTTTTCTAGTTAAGGCAAATGCTTAAACTAGAGCCAATCAAATAACTTCCTTGCTTTGCTTCCTTCCACATCTTCTTTACCAAAGTCTTCCCCTGAGTTCCTGTCCGTGGAGTGCTCCTAACAACATCTGGTTTGACACTGCCTGACTCAATAGCTTTTTGTTCAAATATACTCTTAAAATTTTAATATGCCTTAATTTATCTTTTAATGGAACCTGAAAAAGATGAGAGATCCTAGAGCAGGATCTAAAGAACTTTTAGTATTTAATTCTGTCAGTACTACAAGAATTTAACTGATAAGCATAAAATAATATTCAATACTAAATTAGTTTTGCCAATTATTGTTTGTTCTCGAATGTCTCTTTCCAAAAGCACAAAGAGAAAGCAAAAGCAAGACAAATGTTAAGCTATTTAAATATGGGAATCTCTTGAATATCTTCCAGTCAAATTCATACAGGAATTTGGAACAGTAAATACAATGTGTTTGGTGGGGTGTGTGGGGGAGAATAAAGATTTACACAAGGAAAGACAGAGAATAATTTTTTATTTTTGGCCTTGGCTACAAAACCTCCTCAGACAAGTATTTGAAAATTTAGTAATAAATCAAAAATCTAATAAAGGAGAGCTAGAAGAGTGAGTTAATGGGGGTGAGAAGCAATTTTATTAGAGCATAACTCAAAAGAAACCCAGGAAAAAAAATCACAGAGGAAGAGGAGGGGTTTACTAGGGTGGACACATCTTTTCAATATCATGCCAAAACTATAGTTTCAAGTTTTTGAGTCCAAATGGCAAAATTTCTTAACTATCAGCTCAGATCATAGTTTACTAGGTGTGGTATACCACAAGTCTAAAATAGAGGGTTCTCTCCCACTAGAAACACTCCTTACCTTAACAAAGAAGCGAAAGCTCTCATCACCCTCATGGAAAATATACTCTAGCAGAATTGTGTAAGTTCCTATCTCAATGCCTCCAAATTGCAACATAAATAAAAACTACACAAAAATGCAATAGCTAAATAAATTTCCAAAATTGTATCTATATTTAGATTCACATCAGAAGTCACAACTTTGTGGCTTTAATAATTATTTTGGTGGAAAATTTCAAAGTTATTTTCAGGCAGATCCCCAGGTTTAAATACAATCTGTCCTCTAAAGACATCAGAACCTCCATCCACTTAAGGAATATTAATGATTTTAATACACTAAAAATAACTGAAATCAGTTATGTAAACTCTAACATAAAAATATCATGTCATAAGAAAATCCTTTCCATTTACTGTAAGAGGTAAGCACAAAATAGTAAAGTCTTATTTGCTCAAAACACTAGTCAAGTTCAGTGTAGTACAGAATAAACCGAAGATTTACATGCTACGTCAAGGCTACTACTCACACTGTCACTGAGTGAAGATTAATAACAATACAAGGTATTTATTTCATGCTAACCACTGGGTTTGTGTTCTAAATTTATCCTCATTTCACAGAAGATAAACAGACACTTAAGTTTCTTGTTCAATATCATCCATCTATTGGCACCTGGATAGCTCAGTCAGTTAAGCGTCCGACTCTTGATTTTGGCACAGGTCATGATCTCAGGGTTGTGAGATTGAGCCCCGTGTCAGGCTCTGCACTCAGCGTGGAGTCTGCTTGCCCCTCTCCCTCCCACCTCCCACTCTCCATCTCTCTCTCTAAAATAAATAAATAAACAAAATCTTTAAAAATATATATCATCCATCTAGTAAGAGAATTTCAAACCAAGGTTGATATCCCTTTGATTCAGGCTCTTAGTCCATAGGCTATGAATGACATAGAAGAGCATCTGTCATTGCCAGCAAATATGTGAACAAAGTATATATGTTGTTTAGAGGAAAACTCTAAAAACTAAGAATTTGGGGCACCTGGGTGGCTCAGTCATTAAGTGTCTGCCTTCAGCTCAGGTCATGATCCCAGGGTCCTGGGATCGAGCTCCACATTGGGCTCCCTGCTCCACGGGAAGCTGCTTCTCCCTCTCCCACTCCTCCTGCTTGTGTTCCCTCTCTCGTTGTGTCTCTCTCTGTCAAATAAATAAATTAAATATTTTTAAAAAATAAAATAAAAATAAATAAAAACTAAGAATTTATCCTAATAAAGATAATATATGCAGAGTCATCAAATCACAGATCTGTTTTTCTTCAAGTAATATTCTAAAATATAATTCTTTCTTGTGAAACATAACAGCTTTCTCTTTTTCAAGCCCCATCCCACCAATGGGGGGCACTGAGCATGAGCTTGATCTCCTGAAGAAAAATGTTTTCCCAGTGGCTACCCCCTCAACACAATGGAACGGGTACTCACACTCAAATCTCATAGAGATTTTAAACAAACTGATGGGAACTTAGATGTTCAAGTTCTAACATTTACAGTAGCCCTTTACTAAAAAATAGCTGCTAATGCATTACATCTTGATTAACATACTGTTTGACACAAAGGAGAACCATGTGACTCCCAAACTATCCCCCCATAGCTAGGCCTTGCAATTCAAGCAAATGCACGGAATCTGGAGCAAGAACATTTAAACTTTTATCCTGACTCTACAATTACCGAGCTATGTGACTTTAAAGTAGACATTTAATTTCTCTGTTTTCCAGATTTCCATTTGTAAAATAACAGGGCAATATTAGACTTAATTTTCCTTAAGTTCAACAAACAGGTATCGGGCTAGAAACTAGACAAATATTAGGACCATCTCACAGCACTCTCTGACCTACAATTCTGTAAAAATCTACTCTTCATGCTTCCAGAATTTTATAATCTTCCACAGTACATTGTGCTTAAACTATACTTTTGCTGTCCAAGCTATTTAAAGAGGACTTCTATTCATTCTTCTTTGACTATGTGGATGTTGAATCTAGTAAAAGTATACACTGTAACTCTATCCAAGTGGGTTCAGAGCCTCTCTGAAAGTTGGGCAAAGTAGTCAAGGATATAGTTTCACTGCATTTATTAGAAATAAAAGGATGGGTGCTAAGTTCTGATTAACCTCAGAGACTGTCAGAAGAATGTGCTGATGTCTGTGTCTGGTGTGGTTCTGGGGTTCACTGTGGCTGTAGCAGCACTTTACTTATGCGTAGAATTTTCTTTAGCACCACCAACCCATTTAGTCAGTCATTTTTCTGCTTAAAAATGAAGGAAAGGATGAAAATAAATGCATTATTCTCCTATTAGTTTCCGCCAGTTGTCACATTTAGTTTTTTATTTAATAGGGGTGACTTTTAATGCCATCACAGGATTTTTGTAAAAATGAAGATAACCTATTAAAGCACTTAGCACAGAATCTGGCACATATTTTGTTCTTATTTTGTCATTATTATCATCAGTTATGTCAGGAAAACACCAACATGGTAAATCTCAGTGCCACAGCACCACACACTATGTTTTGTATTTGGTGTCATAGTGATTATATAATAAATGCATTGAATGAGTGAGACCCTTAGAGACAATAACACATAGGACAAAGAGTGTGCATGTCCGTTAACTGCCATTTCCCAAGTCAATCATGGCAACCATTCATATAGGATAGTAAGTTTCCTCTATACTTTCACATCAAATGATCTAACTCGGGGCACCTGGGTGGCTCAGTCAGTTAAGCATCTGCCTTCGGCTCAGGGTCCTGGGATCAAGCCCCACATTGGGCTCCCTGCTCAGCAGAGAGTCTGCTTCTCCCTCTCCCTCTGCCTGCCACTCTCCCTGCTTATGCTCTCTCTCTGTCAAATAAATAAATAAAATCTTTTTAAAAAATAAAAATAAATGATCCAACTCATTATTTTAAGGAAATATGAGTTTTTTTCTGCTAGAAAAAGCTAAGGTAAATCTGAAACCAAGGCAACATAAGAGCTGAAAAGTTTCAAGGACAAGTGCCTGGGGAAGCTGATAATTAGAAGCTATTTGATCTCTAACTCCATGCTCCCCTGACTCTTACTTCATATCCTTCACAGGTTAGTGGTTTGGACAACAAGATTTTGCAGTTTCCTCAGGGAACAGGGCTGATACAAAAAAGTGCATCTGAAGGTGAATAAAACTTTAGCTCTCGATTTCTTAAAATACCACACAAAGGTACAAATTCAGGCATGGCATTGTCTGAAATAAGTATCATGTGTTTTATTTCCTCATGATCTACTTCGGTGAAATAAGTATCATGTGTTTTATTTCCTCATGATCTACTTCGGTTCTTGGCACTGAGCACTTGCTAAAGCAATGAAAATAGCACTGGTTTCATCTCAGGTAAGAAAATAGACTCTGATTGCCATAGACTGGATTGTATCCCCAAAATTCATATATAAAAGCCCCAACCTTTCATGTGACTGCATTGTAGCATAGGTCCTTTAGGAAGTGATTAAGGTTAAATGAGGTCATAAGTATGGAGCTATAATACACAAGAGCTGGTGACACCAGAACTCTCTCTCTCTCCCCTATCAGGATACAACAAGAACGCAGCTATCTGGAACCCTGCTGGCACCCTGATCCTGGACTCCCCGGGCTCCAGAATCATTAGAAATAAATGTTTGTTCCTGAAGCCATCCAGTCTGTGGTATTTTATATGGTGTCCTGAGCTGACTAAGACACTGGATCAATAGGAAGAGCATCTGGACAGAGTAGAATGCAGGAAGCTCACTGGACAGACTCATCACCTGTGCATAGGCCCATCCTTACACACACACACACAAACACATAAAAACACATGCTTATGCATGCATACACACACACACACACACACACACACACACACACACACACATTCTACTTTGGAACGGCTTTGGCTGATTACAGTGCTGCTATTTCAAAATAGAAACCAACAGCTAAAAATGGGTGCATGTATGAGGAAAGTTATAGATGAAGTTCTTTGAATTTTCATTTAAACATTGATGAATACACTCAAAACTAAATAAGGAAATAGAAGAGGTGATTATTCTTGTTCTACAAAGACTCACCAAAAGGCTTATTGGTGTAAACATATTTAACATAGTGCATAGGATAAGCAGTATATTCTGCGAGGCAATATATATTTTGGGAGAGGGATTTTAATAGAAATATATGCCTTCAAGACTCTTACCAACTAGAAAAGCTTTCTATAGAAAGCTTCCTAACATTAATCATTGTCTTTTTCTCAAAATCATGTAATTACAAGTATATTCAGGAAAACATGTTTTACATAAGATGGCATAAATTATATGCATTGTCATAAGCATTTAATTAGTAGTTCATATATACTTATACAATTTTATCTTCATCCTGTTTATATAATTATATTACAGATGAAAAAGATATTAAAAATTTATGAATGCAGATGAATCTCATATAGCGAGTCACTGGGCTCCTTCACCCAGTCTGCATTAAAAACTCCTCTTTCATATTCAGGTCTTCAGACACTGTTTTGAATAATTTGTGCTGACTATCATTCCAGAACGGATTTAATGCATTATTCAATTATGATTAATTTTCCCCTTGTTTTAGAAGAAGATGAGTTAGAAATTCGAAGGGTTTTCCTTCAGGCTGAAAACTGATAGGATCATTCTGCCATTCCACTTCCCCAACACTAGTGATCCTCTTCGCTTTAGTCCTTGGTGGCTAATTACAGCAATTAGTACCACCTCTACAGTCCCATATTTCACACCACATTCGACAGCGCTGTAGTTAAACAGATTACCAGCATAACTGATTTACATTAGTGGTGATTCTCTCTCCACTATGCATTTCTCTCATTCTAGCAAAACAAATTTCAACTCTGTTTGAACATCTGATTGCTTTTCCATTAAGGAAAGGTGAGGTATTCTATTATTTCTTGATTAAAAAGATAAGGACAGGATTTTCCAGATATAAGAATAAAGAAAATACAGTCCCTTTAATTGTTTAGAACCAAATCAAGTGGCTCTTGCATGGGAAATAGCTAAGACAGTGGTTCTCAACTTTGGCTGCTCATCAGATACACCTGAGGAAAATTTTTAAATCCTGATGGCTGAGTCGCATCCCCAGAGATTCTGATGTAAGTGATGTGTGATGTACCTGGTTCTAAGTACATTTTAAAAGGGTCTATGTAATTCTAGTGTGTAGGCAAGGAGAAAGCCACTGGCCTGAGGTTTGGACTTTAGACAAATACTGAAGATTGGCTATTAATCAACTTATTTTTTATTAATTTTTTATTTATTTTTTAAATAAATTTATTTTTTAAATAAATAAAATTTAAATACAATGTAATTTGTATTAATTTAATTAATGTATAAAATTTTAATGTATAAAATGTAAAATTTAAATGTATAAAATTAATGTATAAAATGTAAATTTTATGTAAATTTAATAAAATGTAAAATTTAAATGTATAAAATTTAAAAACAAATAAAATTTAAATACATTTTTAAAATAAATTTTAAATAAATTTTTAAAAAATTATTTATTTTTTATTAATATAACCAAAAGTGAAAACTGTATTAATCCAGACTACTCCTCTAAGTATTTGTATAATGTTAATATATATATATATATATATATATATTTCACATTCAGGCTCACTTTAAGAAGCATTTAGTCTGCTATTTTTCCCCAACTTTTTAAGTAAAGTACGGTCAGTTTGCATAATGGATCTAATACTGCAGTGGTACCTCCTGTTATATATCCATTTGTCTTCCATAACAAGCTGGCTGAAGAAAGATTGACTTCTAGGCTGACTTCAGAGTGACTTATTGGCTACTCGGCAGTTGACTCTGCTACTTATGTAAATACTGGGCTGTGGTGACCCAGAGCTGAAGTGGAAACGTGACCCCTGTTCATCAGAGTCCTGGGAAATTTAGGGTGGGAAGTAAATGACAAAAGTGATAGAGGTTTGAGAAAGAAACTTTTAAAATATGGTGGGGAAAAACATTTGTTTTAAATCCAAGTACTGTATACAGCCATGCAAATCAATCTCCTAGCTTTCGCTAAGATCTTGCAGGTCAGAATCAACTAATGCCCTCCCTTCATCCTACCATCTGTTTGAAGGATACTGACCCGGGTGTAGCTGCGACATGAATTTCAATCCTGCAGTTACTAAATGTGAAATATTAAGCGAGATACTTAAACTGCTACGCTTCAATCTCCCCATCTAGTAAATGGACCCAATAATAGTGTCACTGCCATATGGCTGATTGAAGATTAAATAAAACTACCTCCTTCAGGAATCAACGTGAACTGTTATCCATGTTCCCAGAACTGTGCTTGGACTATCAGGGTTTCACAGAATGCACCTCCTTTTCAGTCACTATCAAATGTATCCAGCCAATCCAGAAATATATTGAAATAAAATGGCAACACAAAACTTCCTGGCTGTTTTCTATGTGGACATAATCTATTTGGTTGAAAGGAAGGATCCTAGAACCTAAACATGCAGGTAGATTCTACGCTTTCCATGATCTCATTTTTATCACATTTCCTCCCTATTGAGAATAATCTTTTCAGAAACATTCCTTTCTACACTTTACTGGTGCTGCTACCTGAAACCTGAAATCTTCACTACCCAGCTAAGGTTAAATGTACATAGAGCATCAGGCATACTATGTGGAAAACGGCTGCATTTTGCTGTGAATCTCTTAGTTGTCAAGGAACTTCTTTAATTTTCCATGCTAAGTAACTCACTTTTAGTACGTTAATCAATCTTAATTTTTACAGGTGTAATTTAATAGTACAGCCCAGATATTTCAAGTTGAGGCTTTTTTTCAGAGGGAAAGAGATACTGGTATTTCTCACTAACAGCTGTCCACAGAATACAGCCAAGGAAAATTTCTGGCTGTTTTCCCTATAACTGCATGTTCTTTATGGAGAATTGATCATTAATTTATGTTACTTTTGGTGCATTTTTTCAAATTAACAAGTATAATTATATCTTTGCAAAATATTTGAAGATTTAGTTTATTTTTGTTTTTGCTTCTCTACCTTTTATTTGCCAAAATTTGCAAACTGTTAACTTCAATGCTAACCCAATGTTTTTCAAAACATGGTCACTGGAATAACTGCACCTGACATGCTTGATAAAAACACAGGTTCTTGGAGTCCAGCCCCAGCCCTACTGAGCCACTCCATCAGAAACTGTGGGTAACAAATATTGCCTAGTCCTAAGAGAAACTTCTAGTATCCACTCAGAATCACCTCTGAAGGATTTTCTATGTAATTTAGTTTGTTCAACTCATAATCCTATTAATTCTAGTATATATTTAAAAAGAATAATCCATTTTAGTGCACCATGATTAAGAATCCCTCTTGCAAATTTGATTTTCAAAAGTTATGCTTTAACTTTATGTTATGCTAAGTCAGATATTCTCTTAGACAATTAGTTTAGAGCATTTGCTTATTTCTTCTGTTTTCCATAGCAAAAGAGTACAAAATTATTTTAGTACTTTCATCTAATTTTTAGTAAGGAAAAAACAATCTATCATCAGAGTCTTTCCTACTGGGAAAAGCACCAAATCCACCCCCCACAAATGCCAATGCACTCATGATTTTGCCTGTAAAATAGAAAACTACCAATAACTTTGTAGTCCCATGTGTCTGCCCCTTCCTAGTTCTGTGCCCCTGACAAGGGGTAATCACCCACCTACATCTGTTGTGTGTTCATCCCTCTCTTGCTTTTCTCTCAGCTTACCACACATGAGTATACCCATAGACAATTCACAATGCATGTTGCCGACATTACATAAGGTGGGATCATATGCAGATATTTGGCAACCTGTGTCTTTAACTCAGTAAGAGTAGTTGATGTTGATGTGAGCGGCACTTCACTCCTTTTACTGCTGTATAGTATTTTGTAATTGTGAATATGTAATAATCTATCCATTCAATGCAAGACATTGGGTTGTTGGTTACTTTTGTAATAGTTACTATTGCAAATAATGGTGCAATGAGCAGTCTTGTTCATGTCTCCTACTGTGGTGTGTATAAGAATTTTCTAGATTATGTACCTGGAAATGAAATTGCTGGCTATAGAATATGCATATATTCAACTTTATTAGATAAGAGCAAATTGTTTTCTCCAGTGCTTATACCTTGGGGACCAGGGGACACTACACTGCAGGGCACTACAGGACCTCTTTTTGTAAGCCCATTGTCCTCAAGAACAGAAGACCATGCTGACTTTTCTAATACACAGCAAGGGTACACAGACTTAGACAAAATGAGAAGACAGAGGAATGTGTCCCAAATGAAAGAACAGAACAAGGCCATGGCCAGACATCTAAGTGAAACAGATATAAGTAACATGCCTGATAAAGAATTTAAAGTAATAATCATAAAGATACTCACTGGACTTGAGAAAAGAGTGGAAGGCATCAGTGAGACCCTTAACATTGAGATAAGGAATAACATATAAGAGATAAAGGACTCATTAAATGAAATAAGAAATACACTTAATGGAATAACTGCAGGCTGGGAGAAGCAGAGGAACAAATTAATGACCTAGATGACAGAGTAATGGAAAGTAATCAATCGGAATAAAAGAGAGAAAAAAGAATTATGCAACATGAGAATAGACATAGGGAACTCAGCAACTCCATCAAATGTAATAATAAAATTCATATTATAGGAGTCCCAGAAAAAGAGAGAGAAAAGAGGACAGAAAATTCATTTTAAGAAATAGTAGCTGGAAAATTCCCTAATTTGGGGAAGGAAACAGATATTCAGACCCAGGAGGCACAGAGAACTCCCTACAAAATTAACAAAAGCAGAACCACACCAAGACATTTTAATTAAAATGGCAAAATGTAGTGATAAAGAAACAAAAAAAATTTAAAGCAACAAGACAGTTACATACAAGGGAAACCCCATAAGGCTATCAGCCTACCAGCAGATTTTTCAGCAGAAACCTTACAAGCCAGCAGAAAGTGGCATGATATATTCAAAGTGCTGAATGGGAAAAATCTGCAGCCAAGAATACTCTATCCAGCAAAGCCATCATTCAGAATAGAAGGAGAGAGAAAGCTTTTCCCAGACAAACAAAAACTATAGGAGTTCATGAACACTAAATCAGCCCTGCAAGAAATATTAAAGGGGACTCTGGGTGGAAAGGAAAGACCAAAACTGACAGTATGAAAGTAGGAAACAAAAAGCAGTAAAAATGAATATTTCTCCAAAAAATCAGTCAAGGAACTCACAAAATAAAAGGATGTAAAAATGGATGTGAAAAAGGATGTAAAATATGACACCTTATTTGAACCCATGAATGGGTTCAAATTTAACATGCTCAGGAAATTATATAATCTGGTTTGTTGCATTCTGGCAACATTCTGGCTGTTAAAATATTCCTTTCAAGCCTGTTTTGGAAATTTTTCTAATATGTTATGATTAATGGGCAACAAAATATAACATTTTAATTATTCACAATTTTGCAGGGTTTCAGAGCATTAATTCTGAACATTATTTCACATTATGCAACAATAAACTGTAGAAATAAAAAGTATGGAAGAATGAACTGGAAGGGTACTGACAATTAAATCCCTAATGTGAACTAATTTTAAGGTCATTTTTATCTTTTTCCTAATATGTGAGTGCATAAAAATTCTGCTTAACTAATATTTGGGGTTTAAATACATCCGGATCTTTCTAAATGCCTTAATATGGAAAACATGACCTCAAACCAGTATACATCTTTTATCCTTAGGAAATCTAATTAGATAGATTCCCTTCAACTTTACCAAGTATTTATAATATCAGCTTGCAGCTGTGCAAAGGCATAACTACCCTGAGGCTAAACACATTAAAAGTTTCACATGAAACAGTGCCCCAAGGCATTTCTTATCTCAGGTTTGATATGCCTATGGTTTTTTATAATGAACACATTTTAAATTCCTAGAGCAGTCTTAATCAAAAGCAGCAGCTAGTTAAATGCAGAGTAATGATGTAACCTGGCATCCAAACGAGGACACTTGAGGGTGAAAAGAACATCTTTAACATCACCCTGGGTCCACAGACAAGCCAGGCCAACAGGTTCCCACTCTGTGAAATCAGTTCTTAGCCACTAATCTGAAGATAGAACCCCTGGTATATATATAATGAGAACCAATAGTTTAAGCATGAAAAATTCATCAAGTGCAAACCAACATGCTGAAAGGCCTGTTTAGTGAAATGGGCTTTCTCCTTTTGTTACCAAAGTAGAAGTAAAACACAATGAAAAAATTAAGTGCTCGCCATGAAGATGCACACATCTTTTTGAGGACTCACTTGTGATATAAGAAGAACTGATTAACAAAGTCTGAATTTACCATTGTGAATTACCATTTATCTTAATTAGGGTTGAAATGTATTCCCAAATTGCATTAGACGTCAGATCCAAGCAAAATTGTTGCTTGTTGTATTAAATTAAAAGTAGACTGTAAAAAAACTTACCTTTTCTCTGTATCATTCTAATTCTTTATATAGTTGTTTGCAAAATCCATATAATAAAAATGTAAATTGTTTTGTGGGAGCTTTCAATGAAGGAAATTGCAAAAATAACAAGATCTAGTAATCACCCAAAATGATTTTTAGAACCCTTCAGAATAGATAGCACATTGATTCCAAACCCTTGTTAAGATTAGAATATTGTAACCGGTAAAATTAAGTTATCCCTAATGACTATTGCATAAATTGGTCAAATTTTATCAAATGTTATCCTCGAGGCCTCATATTTTTGATTTAGCAAATATGTCCCCCGTACTTTCCTTGTGCATTCAGATTCTCTCTTCTGCACAGAATGATTGCCTATCATTGACTACATTGCACTGTTAATGAATCCAAGACATTATTTCACTGATTTAGTAATATTACAGTGCCATTACCCAGCATCATCATCTTACAGCACTGAGGGGATCTCAGATACCATTCTATTGCCACTCGACTTTGACCGTCTGAATATATTTATAGTGAACAGATACTTCAGTCATTCTGGAAAAGCACTTTTTTTTAATGGCTCAAGAAGAAAAAAAAAAAGGCTTTTCTGAGTGTAATACTGAGAAAAACATTCAAGTTTAAATACTGAAGTTGTTAAATATTGAGATCCTATTACCACAAAAACACAATACAATTCTGAAAGCAAATACTGAGATCCTACTACCACAATAATACAATGGTGAAAGCATTTGAAAATCTAGAAAGAATAAAATGTTACTAATTTTCACAGAAGGATTCAAGAGAGAATAGTCCAGGGAAGAGAATAGTCCAGAGAGGGAAATAATTGACTTGAGTGAGGGGAAAAAAAATGATAAGGTATTTCTTCCAATGTATCATTTTGCAAACTAAAATGAATCTTCTGAATGGACAAATAAAATAAATTTCCAGTCAGACTTTTTTCCCTTCCTATTACATGCTGTTTTTCCACACAGCTTACAAATTCAAAAGCTGCAATTTCCCTTTTTTGAGGAAATAAAGAAAGAAAGCATCAATGAAGTGTTAATATTCTTCCTTCAGCTAGGGAAGAAATCATAAATGCCATAAAGAAAGCATGTTCAACTTCTCCTGAGGCAAGATTAAACAGTTTTTAGGTTTTCACTACACAGATAACATAGGGCCAGTCATATTTGCTGACACCTTTGCCATTTTTTTCAACTCTTTCTAAGGTTTCTGTTGCTTCTTAAAAGATGAATGCTAGGAGCACCTGGATGACTCAGTTGTTAAGCATCTGCCTTTGGCTCAGGTCATGGTCCCAGGGTCCTGGGATCAATTCCCACACTGGGCTCCCTGCTCAGCAAGAAGCCTGCTTCTCCGTTTGCCTGCTTCTCTCCTGTTTGCACTCTCTCTCTCTTTCTCTGTCAAATAAATAAATAAAATCTTAAAAAAAAAAGGATGAATGCTAAATGTAAACATGGCAACATAATAAAACCTTGACATGCTGACTGGAAAGGAATGATTCCTTTCTAGATTTTTCTATCCTATATCACAATGATGCCAATAAACTCAGAGATATTTTGATTTTGAAAACTAAACTAACTCTTTGGTTATTTTTACTCCTTTGGTATTTTCCCACTGTGGCCACAGCCCTTCACCACCCACCTCATGCTTGCTGCTTTCAGCTATCCGGGCCGGCACTCAAAGTATGGTTTGTTCTTTCTCCTCATGTCACTTCCATTTATTTCTCCCATATTGTCAACTTGCTATCAACAAACTCTTTTTTAAATTCATTAACTTGGGTACTCTGCTTTACTTTAGTGATGCCACCTCATTCTGTCTCTATTAAATTATATGATCAGGTCATTGGTGTCATCATAAAAATTGTAAATAAAATGTTTTTAACTTAAATGGCCTTGAAATGGGGCATTTGGTGGTAGTACAGAGGAGATAACCTTCCAGGAAGTTGGCTCCACAAAGGAGATGCCTCCCTAACATATTCATATAGGATAAGAAGAAGAACACACACATCAGGCTCCTTGCTCAGCGGAAAGACTGCTTCTCCCTCTCCCACTCCCCCTGTTTTGTTCCTCTCTCACTCTGTCTCACTCTGTCAAATAAACAAATAAAATCTTAAAAAAAAAAAAGAAATACAGAACTGTTCAGGTCCAACTAGGATAGGAAATTATTTGTCCCATATAAAGGAGCCAAGTTAGCATGTTTATTTATTTAAGTATTAGCAAATGTTTTCTTTGGCTAATCTCTCCTACTTTACAAGTCATTAATGTCTCTGAATAAGTAAGAATCTTAAGAAACCATCAGTATTCATAACATGCAAATCTTCAACTTTCTGAACATTTGCTAGTGGCATAGCCAATATTTTCATGTATCTCTTAATGTAAGAACATTAGGTTTTATTAAAGGTAATTTGTTTATACTTTACTTTTTTACAGAAATGAGAATCTAATTGATGAATGTGGTGTTTTTTTTTCCATGTCTAGATACTAATATCTGATTTCACTCTTGAACACACACACACACACACACACACACACACACACAGACATGTATTTCCTCATTATCTTCTAAGCTAGTCACTTGATCCAGAGATAACTTACAACAACCTAAATTATTTTCCTTACCATTATTATTATTATTATTATTGTCTATTAACTCGAGCTAAGAGTCACCAAATATGGTAGGAGACATATTGTAGTGGTTAACAGCATGGATTTTGGTATAAGATGAGTCATTTAGAAAGAATGTAAGAAAGAGGGCGCCTGGATGGCTCAGTCGTTAAGCATCTGCCTTTGGCTCAGATCATGATCCCAGGGTCCTGGGATCGAGCCCCACATCAGGCTCCCTGCTCATTGGGAAGCCTACTTCTCCCTCTCCCACTCCCCCTGCTTGTGTTCCCTCTCTTGCTGTCTCTCTGTCAAATAAATAAAAATCTTTTAAAAAAAAGAATATAAGAAAGAATGTAAGAAAGAGTGTGGGCTTCACAAACTGAGATCTTGAACAAGTTAATTTTATGATCTTCAGTGTCATTATCCCTATGGAAATAAAAATACCTAGATTGTTGTGCATATTTGGGATAATGTATATAAAATACCAATCTCACTTCCTAAACCACAGAAATCAATAAAAGTAGTTCCTTTTTTATTCAGCTGAATTATTGCTTCACAATTTGACAAAGGTACTATGAAGATTACTTAAAACAAAGCCTCCAGACGAGGCTTCCCATTGCTACCAGAGTACATCTGGTCACTGGGTGCCCTATCTGGCCATAAGTCTCATTTCCTCTACCATTCAACAGTGAACATGGGTCTTTCCTGAGGCTTGGACCCTCAATTTTCCACCCTCTAGTAAAACAATCTAGTTTTGTCTTGTTAACATATTTCAAATATGCATCCCTGACTCAGCAGGCATATAGGGATTCGAGGCCAGAGTTCTAAGACACAGACAACATCTGTGAATTTAGAGTATCTCAAGTGCACTGTCTATTATAGAAGCCTATGAGATGGTGTTACCAAGTAGGGGAAAAAAAGACATTCCCATGAATTGAAATGTGGCTAGGTGCTCTTTCCCTAGGAAGAGTCTTTTGTAAGCATGTATTTTATATGCTCCTTTATTCCAGAAGGAATTTAAGTTAGCTTACAGCAATACATAAAAGACATTCACACTAATTAGCTTGATTGTGGTAATCATTTCACAATGTGTATATATATATATATATATATATCAAAATATCACATGTACATCTTAAATACATACAATTTGTATTTGTCAATCATACTTGAATAAAGCTAGAAAAATATTTGCATAAATTATAAAATGAGCCAAAAGAAAACCAAAGTGTGGATGCAGTCAAGAGCAAAGCTAAAAATCTGTACAACATAATTATCTATTAATAGGCCACATATTTGGCTCAAATCTTGCTACCAGCAAATGAGTAAACAGAGATAATCCATCATTGCCAATAACCATAATAAAGTCCACAGTGTATTGAGTGCTTATTGGGTGCCATACATGGTAACTTCTTTACATGAATGAAATTGTTTACTCTTCTCAATAATACTGAGATGGGCAATATTTTATAGCTATGTTTTGGGTGACAAAAATGAGGAAGCAAGAGATTGACTTAACTGCCCAAAAACATTCTAGTCAACTGCAAAGCTGGGTATGTGAACAAACTCTGACCAACTCCACCGAACACAACTGTAGTGACTACACTAAACAACAGAGTAGAGTGAAAAAATAGCTTTTGAATGTCATTTACTAATACATGACCATAAAAATTATTGACTTTTCCCATTCTTAGTTTCTTCAAATATAAATAGCTACCCCATTGACATCTGATGACAGAACTTAATAAAAGAGAAACAACATGGTGTGCTCCGACAAGAGGCTCTACAAACATTAGAAAATGAAGCAGTTTATTCACCCTCCAAAGATCCTAATGAAGTACTGCTGACCCTATAACAACATGGAAGTCAGGGGCGCTGACCCCTGCACAGTTGAAAATCCATGTATAAATTTTCACTCCCCAAAAACTTAACTGCTAACAGTCTACTGTTGACTGGAAGCCTCACTGATAACAAATAGTTGATCAACACATATTTTGTATATTATATGCCTCATATACTGTATTCTTATAATAAAGCAAGCTGGAGAAAAGAAAATTCTATGAAGAAAAACATAAGGATCATAAGGAAAACACATTTACAGTACTATACGGTATTTACTGGAAAAAAAATAAGCCCCATATAAGTGGACATGCCCAATTCAAACCCATGTTGTTCAGCTGTATAAGGGAGAAGTGTTTCCAGTCAAGTTCATGGACACAGTCAGGTGACAAGCCAGGCAGAGGTAGCATAACCTGAATCAGAACAGACCTCTTTGTTATGAATCTCAATTGCTTTGGTCTTCAATCCAAAGTTCTATCAGCTCTGCCTGTGCTTCTCATCAGACACAGCAAATTACTGTACCTGAAAGTTTAATGGAAGTGCTTTGTTTTTTGTTTTTTAATATTTTTTAAAGATTTTATTTATTTATTTACTAGAGAGAGTGAGGGAGAGAACATGAGCAGGGGCAGAGGGAGAGAAAGAAGCAGATTCCCCTACTGAGCAGGGAGCCTTACATGGGGCTTGATCCCAGGACCCTGGGATTAACACCTGAGCCAAAGGCAGATGCTTAACCGACTGAGCCACCCAGACGCCCCTAAATGAAAGTATTTTGAAACAAAGTGGTATTCAGTCCACTTGGAAGAATCTTGGAATATGAAAATTTGACTTCAAAAGTTTAATTTTACCCTTTTGAATCACAGATACTGATGCCTTAATGTGGTCACTCAACCACAGGCTACCTTGGTACTTACAGATCTGCATATCATGACAAGTTAGAGTCACACCCTGGACTGGCACTCCTTGAAACCCTATAGCGAAACCCCCATCTCAGGATTCAGAAAGTCATTCATCAATGTCAAGAACAAAATTCCATGTGGATGCCTGCCTTCCACAACACTAAATTCCCATCTGGCAAGATCCTTATGAACAAAGGACAGGCTTAGGTTTAATGAAGGAATTCCCTTTAGGTACATATTTCTTGACAGATGTACCTTGAAGCCATTGCAGTTCTGGCTGCATTGTTACCTCTTCAAAAAAGCAAAACCCTAAAACAAATGTATTCAAATGCTCAAATGTATAAAATACATTCAAATAAAACATAGACAGAAATACAGAAATGCTCTTTTTTCTTCTGCTATTCCATAGAATGGGACTGACCTTCAGTCCCACATAATAGTTAAACTGAGGTATAGTCATCTAATTTGCCTTTATGCTATGCATTTTGACAAGCAACTGCACTCATGCAGGGGAAAAAAAAAAAAGCTGAATCAATAAGAGGCCAACATACCTTTAGTTAGGAAAAGACCCCATAAAAAATAAGACATTTCAGAATCCTTAAGGACAATGGTATAAAACCCTAAATGTGTGCCATGATTTTTTTCCAGATTATTTTCTGTGTGTCTAATTCATATCAAAGAAAATAAATGGTAATATAGGAAAGTACAAAAACAATAGGAAAAAAACTTTGGACAGACCCAATGGAAAGTAGGAAGCCATTGCAGATGCAGGTTCTGTAATCGTCAGGAAGAAAGTAGAAAGCTTCCTCATGCTCCTCAAAGCATGCACAGGGAAGAAAGAGAGGAGGTTTGTAAAAAGCAGCATTTTAATCACTACCCATATTTACTACTTATACAAGAGCTCTTTTTTTTCTTTTCTTCTTTCCTTTTATTCTTTCTTTCTTGTTTTTTTTTCTTTCCTAGAATATTAATTTGGAATGGCTTTGGCTACAAATAACAGAAAATCTGAATCTGGCTGAAACACATACATCCCACAAAAAGACCAGCTGAGGCTGTCCAGGACTGCCGTGGCATTCGGCAGTGTCATTGTGGACAACCCTTTTGTTTTAACATCCTGAGCAGGTGCCTTCAGACTCATGAAGATAAAATGTTTTGTTTTGTTTTTTCTTACCATCAGAAATGACAAAGCAAAGACCTTCCGGCTGAATTTGTCTCTAGACCCAGCAAGGAGGTATCTTCTCCTTTTTGTGAGAGACTAGGGTCGGGGAATGCCAATGTCACTGGCTGCACTGGACATTGGGTGAAAGAGGTATAAGTTATCTGAACTCAACTGCACATTTTTCCAGCATTAGATTTTCTTTCTTTTCAAAAAAGATGGCAGCCACCCACAGGGAACCAAGAATACCATCATAGCTAAAATTTAATAGTTTGCCTTTACCTGTATTTTCACATAGTGCCCTGAAAAGGCAGTTTTCACTTGCTTACCAGTCACATTTGCTTCAGTTATATTTTCTAATAGAATTATTTTTGAAAAGTATAGTGTAATAAGTCTTTTTGTGTGCTATAAAACTCACAGATAGACACATCTGTTTGAGGTACCTCATTTTACAATTTTCATTGTGACAACTCATATGACACCCCAAGGACTAGAGATTTCTACTTCTTTGTAAATATATTTGGAAATTGTTATACTGATTATCTGCATGAGCACCTCCATCGACTATATAACCATAAAAGCTGATGTTTTTAATTCTCCAAGACTCTGAACTTGTCATTACTATTAACATGCTCATAGACTAAAGATAAGTTTTATCTGAGTTTGGAGGAAAATTTATAAAGATGGAAATTACTCTTAAAAACCAATATGCATGACATTTTTGTTCTTTGTGTCTGAATTAACTTTTAATATTAATACTCAGTAATTTTTATTATATTTTGAAAGTATCTTTGTAAAGGGGAGTTTTAATTCATTTCTCTTTTCCTAAGCTTACTGTCAGCTATTAGTTATAACATAGATATTACTTATAAATCAGGTTTATTTCAATAATCAGGATGTTACTTACATGAATCACATGTGAAAAAAATATATGCTTTTCTGAGAATTTACACATAGCATTTTATTTATTTTTATGAACCAAAAATTCAAAAATAATGTGTGATCCTAATATTTTATAAATATTTGGGGTATTTTGTGAGCACAACAATCACTAAATTCAAGTACAATTAACTTAGCCATTATCAAAAATTGAGTGTATCTTTCACTTACTGGCTAGTTATTTTGGTGAAACAATTAGGACTAAATAGCAAACATCACTCTTGTAACTGAATAAGGTACATATTCAAATAGGAAGATATTTGTCACAGTACTTTTTCCTCTTGCTGCCAGACCCTGCTGGCCCTAAATAATTTCATACTAAAGGCCCCATGAACATGCAGATAAGAACAGCTGTTCAGTGTTGCCAAATAAATGAAGACTCAGCACAGTCACTCACAAACGAAAGTCAAATCTCATTTTCTTCCAAAAGCTTGTCCCATCATGGCCCTTGGATGCCTATCACTTTAGGAAGCTTCTGGATGGTGACAGGCAGAGCTAACCAAGGCTAATATGTCAGAGGCCACAAAGTCAGATAAGACTCCATCAGACCCCCCAGACTGCAGGGCAAAAAGTAACCCTGAAACGAAGACTTCCACCCAAGGTTGCACTATGTAGACTATCTCCGAATGGCAGACAAGTCCTCAAAATTGCAGTCTGACAAGTTTTACCAAGCCCTAAAAATGAGCACAGACCGCAAAAACTAAAACAACTCTTCACATTCAAGAATTCACTTCTATAGCTGTGATACTATAATCTATAATAAGAAAAATGTATTTTGTCTTTGTCCTGTTCCTAGCACACAGCTCCTAAAACCACTGGAATTTTTTTTAAGATTTTATTTATTTATTTGAGAGAGAGAGAGCACGCACGACCATGAGCAGGGGGAGGGGCACAGGGAGAAGCAGGCTCCCCTCTGAGCAGGGAGCCTGACGCCCCTGAGATTGTGACCTGAGCCAAAGGCAGATTCTTAAACGACTGAGCCACCCAGGCACCCAACCATTGGAATTTCTTTAGTGATAAAAGCAATGGGAGAATTTTTTGTTAAAATATTTGGTGTTTTATACTCAAATAGCTCCGGGTCCAGTAATAGTTCCACAGTAATAAAGGAGAAAAAAGAAATGTCTTATTATTTATAACAAACCCCTTTCAACCACACCTGAGTTTATATTAATGGGTGACTTTTGAAAAGCACCTAAGGATGAGAGTTAGTTGCCAGGGGAGTCAATCATGTAATTAGAGGGTTGGAACTTTCAGCCCATCCCTTCAGCCCTCCACTATCTACCACCCACCTCCAGCGAGAAGAGATGGGCTGGAAGTTGAATTAATCACCAATGGCCAATGATTTGATCAATCTGCTTATGTAATGAAGCCTCCAAAAAATCCCAAAAGGAGAGGGCTCAGAGAATTTCTGGGTTGATGAACACATGGAGATGCTGGGACCGTGGTGCACTTGCAGAGGTCATGGAAGCTCTATGTTCCCCATACCTTGCCCTGCAAGCCCCATCTTCTGTTTGGCTGTTTCTAAATTATATCTTTTTATGACAAACTTGTAATCTAGTAAGTAAACTGTTCTCCTGAGTTCCATGAGCCGTTCTAGCAAGGTAATCATATCTGAAAAGGGGATTGTGCAAACCTCGAATTTATGGCTAGTCAATCAGAAGCACAGGTGACAACCTGGACTTGGAATTGTTGCCTGAAGGGGGTGTAGAGGGCAGTCCTGAGCCCTAACCTGTGGACTTGACCCTATCTCCAGGTAAATCCTGTCAGAACTGAATTGAACCGTAGGACACCCAGCTGGTGTCACAGAAATGCTTGGTGTGTGGAAACTAGTCTCCCTTCTGAATAATATTAAACAACAACAACAACAGAACAATAATAAAAAGGAAAACAAAAAGTAGACACGGACACTGCCTTCCCAGAACTTATGATCTAGCAGGTAAAGCTGACAATTAATGACTGCTAAGGTGATCTCAGCTTCAGAACCACTCAGGTGATAGTAGAAGCAGTCCCTGAAGCAACTAACCTGCCCAGAATACCAGAAAAGGATTCCTTGAGGCCCTAAATGGAAGAGAAATACATTGAAGAGAGAAACTACTATGGGCAGTGTCTTGGTCACAGGAGAACCAAATGGGCTCTTTAACAGTATGGCTGCTATGGGGAGGTAGACCATGGCAGGTGGGGATGGAAAAACATGCAGCATTCAGTCAACAAGGGCCATGAACCATGTCTGGACATTTTCCTGAAGGCAAGAGGAAGCCACTGAAAACGTTAAACAGGGAAGTAGCACAATCAGAGCTGTTTTTACAGAAATTTTACTCTTGACAACTAGAAAAATAAATTGGAAAAAAATAAATCTTGTAACAGGGAGTCCAGCAGGAGCCACTTGGAATAACACAGGAAAACTAAGATAATGGCAGTGAGGGGCCACGTGGTGACAAGGTGGGAGCTTAATGACATTTGTTCTATGAAGTGGCTAATAGTGAGCACACGATATTGCAGAAGGCAAGAGAAAAGCATATCTCAAGAACATTCTCAATAGAACCTGAAGCTATGTTTACCTATGGAGGGTGTGTCTACCCTTTGAAAGTAGGCCACTTTTCAAGACCGCCATGAATAGTACTTCTTAGGTGGTAAAATGGCAGAGCCAGCACCAACAAAGTCCACCCATAGTAGGCAGAGGTGAGAAGAAGCCCAGAGGAGACAGAAAAACTTCTCAGAAAGCTCATAGCACCCTGTCCATCCTTTCATTACCCAGGGATTCCCCACCCTAACCTTGTGAGTGCTATCAGTTCTCTGCCTTTCTCTACAATTGATTAGAATGCACACATCTCTCAGTTCATCTCCTGTCCAGCTCCTTCTCCAGGAATCACCCACAAGGGCTCATCTCACCAAGAAACCAGACTTCTCTAACTCTTCTAGGCTCCACCTATGTTCTTTGGACTTAGTATCAACTCTATGTATGGCTTATATCTGCGTATTTTGTGTTCAACCATATTATAAGGTCTTGAAGACAAAGACCGTTTAATGGTTTTGCTGTGTCCACGAATGCAGTGACTTGAAAATATCAAGCTTCCCATAAATGCTTGTTGGAGAATCAGCCACACTGCCCTCATCCTCACTGTGCTATGCTAATCACTCACAGACAGAATAACACATGTGCCACATTAAGCAAGTCATCAACATGTTCACCTTTCTCATCAGCAAGAAATACCAGAGTTAGAAATAAAAGCTACATTATTATTAGTAATATTTGAAGTGAAGAGAAAAATGTATTAAATAAACATATTAAAAATCCTAATTGTTTTTATAAGCATTTTTCTAACACCATTTAGTTTATTGTTTTATGATAAACCTAGCCACAAAATTAGAGTCGCTTTTCCCGAATATGAGGTTTCATGAATATATTCAAGGGCAAAATGTTCTCTTTTCCTCCCAGGAGCCATGTGCTTTGCCCCATCACTAGAGGTGAACACTCTACCTCTGGCGCCTGAAGTACCATGCTCTGTTAGCTGCTGAGTTGTCATAATATCAGTATTACCAAGTGCTCCCAGGCATGAATTATAAGTCCTAGGAGAGAGAAGACAGCTGAAGAACATTTTGACTGGGCATAGAGTCCAGTTTCCTTTAATAATACACTTCATAATTTTCTGTTTCTTATGAGTGTGGACAATAAAGTCTCAAACATAACTAGTCAACAGACAAATATTCAAATATAGGTAAAATGTAGATCATCTTATAAGTTGATTTTATTGGCTCTTTAAAAAAATTTGCTTCATCAGGTTTCAGTGGGATCACTGACCATTTAAACAATATTGGCACTGATATTTTAGCTCAGTCAGTAACTAACGATGTAGTCTTAACTAAATCACTTCAAACTCTGAGCCTCAGTTTTCTGTAAAATAAGGATTGTCTAAAATTACCTTCAATCTCTTGAATGGTGATTTTGTGACCTAAACATTACAGAAAGAAACGCAGGATTTTGACACCCTGTGTGTATCTTCGTTGTAGCTCTAACTTCATCACAATCAAATCAGTGCTTTACTAGTCCATTTCTCCCACTAACAGGAGCTCCAAGGTGAGGAGCGCTGAGCTCCATTATCCCTAATGGCCCAAGATAGAGTGAACAGCTCTCAGTACCTTTGGGCTAAAGTCTCTTAATGAGTAGAGTACCTATGCTCCTCTAGCTCAGGGTCTGGTGAGCTTCAGAAAAATGGGATTATTAAGGTGCCCACATGCCTGCCTCACCTCCCACTCTATGCCTCTTTGCTTTTAGGGAAACCACCTGTGACCAGGAAAAGGCAGATGTGACCCTGCAAAGAGAGAAAGTAAGGAAAACAGGTCTTCCCACCTGTACATAAGGCTTTTTTATTAATCATTGTTCTTTGACCCACCCTTTAACTTAGTCTAGGTTATAAGCTAACAGATTCATAGAACATTAAACAATACTTAAAATAGCATAAGGCTTGGGGCGCCTGGGTGGCTCAGTCGTTAAGCGTCTGCCTTCAGCTCAGGTCATGATCCCAGAGTCCTGGGATTGAGCCCCACATCGGGCTCCCTGCTCAGCGGGAAGCCTGCTTCTCCCTCTCCCACTCCCCCTGCTTGTGTTCCCTCTGTTGCTGTGTCTCTCTCTGTCAAATAAATAAATAAAATATTTAAAATAAAATAAAATAGCATAAGGCTTAACCTAAGAAAAACAAAAGTTGAACTAATTCACAAACTTTAAGAATTTGGTATGAATTCTTCTAACATTTTCATAACACTGAGCCATTAAAAGAAACTGCCATTTGAAAAAATAGTCAATGCTATTGAAAAGTTTGATTCATTTGCCACCCTTTTAGAATATTCAATTTGAAATAAGTTACAAAGTAATACTAGACTTTTAGACTCAGACAAGTTTTCCTAGGATTATTAAAGATTTTTGGCTTTTTTTCCTATAGTTCAAGCAGGACTCCATCACTTTCATGAATGAGAGAACAGCCATTACCCTTGCCTGGCCTTCCTCTATACAAGTAAGTTAAGTTCATCTTGAATGAGAGTCTAACTAGTCCATTCACACTTATAAAATGATCTCAATATAGTATTAATTTTTTCTTTATTTATAGAAAGAGAGAGAGTATGAGTGGGAGTTAGGGGGAGGAGCAGAGGGAGAGAGAGAATCCCAAGCAGACTCCATGTCCAGCACAGAGCCCAACATGGGGCTTGATCTTTATCTTTGTTACCCACAAGTTCACAATCTGAGCCAAAACCAAGAGGGGGACACTCAACTAACTGATCCACCCAGGCGCCCCACAACATAGTACAAATTAAAAGAAATATTTTGCATCAAAAAATAAATGGCTCCTGAAATGCTAGAAAACAAGCATATAATAAGCACAGACTAGGAACAAGACTGATTTTGCCTAAAAACCCCAAATGCTGATCCCAAATGCTTTATAGTGTTGCTTTTACCAAAGAACATGGCATTTTGTTTTGTTTGTTTGTTTTTAATTCATGGATCATATTACAACTGAACACACTAAAATTGAACTGGGTACAAACATAAAAACTGTTCTAGCCTATTGGTACACAGTAGGGGTCGATAAGCTTTTGTACCATATCCCACTGTAACAATAAATTGGTTAGTATGAAACATTCCCAATAATGCATAGTACTATAAAAATGTTTCTCTTCATGGCAATTCTAGTTTTTAAAATTGTCTGCTATTGCAGGATCACTTATAAAAATTAAAAAATCCAAGGATTTATTTAAGGAATATAAAGAAAGAAGAAAGAAAATAAGATAAAAGTAAAATTATGTCCTCTTAAATTTTACACATTTATTCTATTTCTTAAAATGTTTTTAATATTTTAAACACTAAGTGCTTCTGGCAGATTCATTATTAGCAAAAAATTCCAAATAGTAACTCAGCAAAAATTAAATATTTGTTTTGTCTTACTTTTAGATCAGAAAAAGCCTTTCACAAATGACACATACATCCAAACAAACTTCCCATAACTGCACAATATGAAGCACAATGAGCCTCCATAATCATTGATCTTATATTTCCATTTACAGTCTGTATATGTGGTAGGACTAATTTTATGAACACCAAATAGCTGGACAATACATAGCAGAAGAATAGTAATAACCTTCAAAAATTATTTTGTCTACCTTTTCTAATCTTCATCTATTTTCTGAAAAAAAAAAGTATTTACAAGGTAAATACAGATTATAAACAAAACCAACTTCTACATTTTAAATCAAGCTTATATATTTCATCTTTTCTTAAATAGATAGATTTGTGGAGAAGATCAAGTCTAATAAAACCTATAATCATACCATAGACCCACCACATGGCCCTGTAGAAAGAATTCCTCTCTAGCCATTTTATCGCAATACCAATGTATTTGTAAGGAGTGGAGCTCAATTCTACACAACTGGTGTTCTAACCTATCATCCATCCACTTGTATAAAACCATAATTTAGTTATATTGACACTAAAAGTCTTCCTGATACAAATGCCTGATATGTGGCTTTAGTCATTCTCTAGGTTGCTGCTAATCAAAGAGGTATTTTCTCATGGGAGTTTATCATACTTATAATTGACTAATGTTTTATAGATAAGTTAAAAGTTGAAAATAATTTCACAAATTATCATTTAAGGCATGTGGGAAGCCTTAGAAATCATTTAAAACTGGAGAAATAAAATTTTCCACCAGGTAAGGAACAGCCCTATAGGTCCCAGTGGTATCTCTGAGTGGACACAGAAGGCAGCCCATTCCTTCAAAAGCTGTTCCAGGTCCAATGCTTAACCAAGAGCAGAGATAGTGAGTGATCACATGTATACCACGAGCCAAAAGAAAAGGATATCAAAAGTCACCAAAAGGCAATAACCAAGAAAAATTGTTTCTCTTCAAAGAATTATGTGATTTTATACGTACACGTATCTATGTATATTTTCCCCTTTACACCTTCTACATTTTATAATAATGCCACACTCAATTTCTGCAAGGTTTAGTATCTTTATCATATTTATAGTGAATGTCCATTTATTTCTGCAACAAACGTTTACTATATGCCTAGACACTAGGCATTCTGATAAGGGAGAGAGCAAGAACATGATCCCCAAAATTTCCAATTTTCTTGGAATACATATAATGGTGGACAAGTACAGATAATAGAGAAACAAGTTAATAGCTTTACAGAACAATATCAGGTATTGGAAAGTGTTAGGAAAACACCTACGGAGGAAGACATAATAATGATGGATGTGACAACCACTGACAAGAGGTGGCCATGGATGCTGACTGACCTCCCAGGGGGGCAGGGGGATGTTAGAAATGTCTCACTAAGAAGGAGAAAATATAGGAGTGCCTCTGGCAAAAAGGAGCCAGCATTTTGAAAAACAAAAGTTTGGCCTTTCCAAGTCAGTGACTCAGCAACCTGAGGCAAAGGAAAAGTTGGGTCCTGGGAGAACAGAGAACAGCAGGGAGATAGGGGATGAAGTTGGCAGATGGGAAAGGCCAAACCAGACAGACTCCCTAGACCAGTCTGAATTTCACTCTAAGCCCCACAGGAAACTGCCTTGAGAGTTTTATTTTATTTTTTTTCTTTAAATTCTTTATTGTTATGTTAATCACCATACATCACATCATTAGTTTTTGATGTAGTGTTCCACGATTCATTGTTCTGCATAACACCCAGTGCTCTACGCAGAATGTGCCCTCTTTAAAACCCATCATCAGGCTAACCCATCCCCCCACACCCCTCCCCTCTAGAACCCTCAGTTTGTTTTTCAGAGTCCATTGACTCTCATGGTGCATCTCCCCCTCCGATTTACCCCCCTTCATACTTCCCCTCCTGCTATCTTCTTTTTTTTTTCTTCTTAACATATATTGCATTATTTGTTTCAGAGGTACAGATCTGTGATTTAACAGTCTTGCACAATTCACAGCGCTCACCGTAGCACATACCCAACCCAATGTCTATCACCCAGCCGCCCCATCCCTCCCACCCCCCACTACTCCAGCAACCCTCAGTTTGTTTCCTGAGATTAAGAATTCCTCATATCAGTGAGGTCATATGATACATGTCTTTCTCTGATTGACTTATTTCACTCAGCATAACACCCTCCAGTTCTATCCACATCGTTGCAAATGGCAAGATCTCATTCATTTTGATGGCTGCATAATATTCCATTCTGTATATATACCACCTCCCCTTTATCCATTCATCTGTCGATGGACATCTTGGCTCTTTCCACAGTTTGGATATTGTGGACATTGCTGCTATAAACATTGGAGTGCACGTACTGCTTCAGATCCCTACATTTGTATCTTTGTGGTAAATACCCAGTAGTGCAATTGCTGGATCGTATAGTAGCTCTATTTTCAACTTTTTGAGTAACCTCCACATTGTTTTCCAGAGGGGTTGTACCAGCTTGCATTCCCACCAACAGTGTAGGAGGGTTCCCCTTTCTCTGCATCCCCACCAACATGTGTCATTTCCTGACTTGTTAATTTTAGCAATTCTGACTGGCATGAGGTGGTATCTCATTGAGGTTTTGATTTGGATTTCCTGACGCCGAGCGACATTGAGCACTTTTTCATGTGTCTGTTGGCCATTTGGATGTCTTCTTTGGAAAAATGTCTTGTTCATGTCTTCTGCCCATTTCTTGATTGGATTATTTGTTCTTTGGGTGTTGAGTTTGATAAGTTCTTTATAGATTTTGTATACTAGCCATTTATCTGATATGTCATTTGCAAATATCTTCTCCCATTCTGTCGGTTGTCTTTTGGTTTTGTTTACTGTTTTTTTTCTGTGCAAAAGCTTTTGTCTTGATGAAATCCCAATAGTTCATTTTTGCCCTTGCTTATCTTGCCTTTGGCAATGTTTCTAGGAAGAAGTTGCTGCAGCTGAGGTCGAAAAGGTTGCTGCCTGTATTCTCCTTTAGGATTTTGAAGGACTCCTGTCTCACATTTAGGTCTTTCAACCATTTTGAGTCTATTTTTGTGTGTGGTATAAGGAAATGGTCCAGTTTCATTCTTCTGCATGTGGCTGTCCACTTTTCCCAACACCATTTGTTGAAGAAACTGTCATTTTTCCGTTGGACATTCTTTCTGGTGTTGTCAAAGATTAGTTGACCATAGAGTTGAGGGTCCATTTCTGGGCTCTCTATTTTGTTCCATTGATCTATGTGTCTGTTTTTGTGCCAGTACCATACTGTCTTGATGATCACAGCTTTGTGATATAGCTGGAAGTCTGGAATTGTGATGCCACCAGTTTGCTTTTCTTTTTCAACATTCCTCTGGCTATTCAGGGTCTTTTCTGGTCCCATACAAATTTTAGGATTATTTGTTCCATTTCTTTCAAAAAGTGGATGGTATTTTGATGGGAATTGCATTGAATGTATAGATTATTCTAGGTAGTATTGACATCTTCACAATGTTTGTTCTTCCAATCCATGAGCATGGAAGGTTTTTCCATTTCTTTGTGTCTTCCTCAATTTCTTTTATGAGTATTTTATAGTTTTCTGAGTACAGATACTTTGCCTCTTTGGTTAGATTTATTCCTAGGTATCTTATGGTTTTGGGTGCAATTGTAAATGGGATCAACTCTTTAATTTCTCTCTCTTCTGTCTTGTTGGTGTATAGGAATGCCACTGATTTCTGTGCATTGATTTTATATCCTGCCACTTTACTGAATTCGTGTATGAGTTCTAGCAGTTTTGGGGTGGAGTCTTTTGGGTTTTCCACATTAAGTATCATATCATCTACAAACAGTGAGGGTTTGACTTCCTCTTGGCCAATTTGGATGCCTTTGATTTCTTTTTGTTGTCTGATTGCTGTGGCTATGACTTCTACTACTATGTTGAATAGCAGTGGTGATAGTGGACATCCCTGCTGCATTCCTGACCTTAGGGGGAAAGCTCTCAGTTTTTCCCCAATGAGAATGATATCCACTGTATGTTTTTCATAGATGGCTTTTATGATATTGAGGTATATACCCTCCATCCCTATACTCTGAAGAGTTTTGATCAAGAAAGAATGCTGTACTTTGAAAAATGATTGATTTGCGGATGTTGAACCAAACTTGCAGCCCAGGGATAAATCCCACTTGGCCATGGTGAATAATCCTTTTAATGTACTGTTGGATTCTATTGGCTAGTATTTTGGTGACAATTTTTGCATCCATGTTCATCAAGGATATTGGTCTGTAATTCTCCTTTTTGATGGGGTCTTTGACTGGTTTTGGGATCAAGGTAACAGTGGCCTCATAAAACAACTTTGGAAGTTTTCTTTCCATTTCTACTTTTTGGAACAGTTTCGGGAGAATAGGTATTAATTCTTTAAATGTTTGGTAGAATTCCCCTGGGAAGCCATCTGGCCCTGGGCTTTGGTTTGTTGGGAGATTTTTGATGACCGCTTCAGTTTCCTTAGTGGTTATAGGTCTGTTCAGGTTTTCTATTTCTTCCTGGTTCAATTTTGGTAGTTAATACATCTCTAGGAATGCATCCATTTCGTCCAGGTTATCTAATTTGCTGGCATAGAGTTGCTCATAATATGTTCTTATAATTGTTTGTATTTCTTTGGTGTTGGTTGTGATCTCTCCTCTTTCATTCATGATTTTGTTGATTTGGGTCATTTCTCTTTTCTTTTGGATCAGTCTGGCCAGGGGTTTATCAATCTTGTTAATTCTTTCAAAGAACCAGCTCCTAGTTTCGTTGATCTGTTTTACTGTTCTTTTGGTTTCTATTTCATTGATTTCTGCTCTGATCTTTATTATTTCTCTTCTCCTGCTGGGTGTAGGCTATATTTGCTGTTCTTTCTCCAGCTCCTTTAGGTGTAGGGTTAGGTTGTGTATTCGAGACCTTTCTGTTTCTTGATAAAGGCTTGTATTGCTATATACTTTCCTCTTAGGACTGCCTTTGCTGCATCCCAAAGATTTGGAACAGTTGTGTTTTCATTTTCATTTGTTTCCATGAATTTTTTAAAATTCTTCTTTAATTTCCTGGTTGACTCATTCATTCTTTAGTAGCATGCTCTTTAGCCTCCATGTATTTGAGTTCTTTCCGACTTTCCTCTTGTGATTGAATTCTAGTTTCAAAGCATTGTGGTCTGAAAATATGCAGGGAATAATCCCAATCAACTGGTACAGTTTGAGACCTGATTTGTGACCTAGGATGTGATCTACTCTGGAGAACGTTCCATGGGCACTAGAGAAGAATGTATATTCTGTTGCTTTGGGATGGAATGTTCTGAATATGTCTGTGAAGTCCATTTGGTCCCGTGTGTCAGTTAAAGTCTTTATTTCCTTATTGATCTTTTGCTTAGATAATCTGTCCATTTCAGTCAGGGGGGTGTTAAAGTACCCCACTAGTATTGTATTGTTGTCAATGTGTTTCTTTGTTTTTGTTATTAATTGGCTTATATAATCGGCTGCTCCCATATTAGGGGCATAGATATTTAAATTGTTAGATCTTCTTGTTGGATAGACCTTTTAAGTAGGATATAGGGTCCTTCCTCATCTCTTTTTACAGTCTTTGGTTTAAAATCTAATTTGTCTGATATAAGGATTGCCACCCCAGCTTTCTTTTGGTATCCATTAGCATGGTAAACGGTTTTCCACCCCCTCACTTTCAGTCTGGGGGTGTCTTTGGGCCTAAAATAAGTCTCTTGCAGACAGCATATCAATGGGTCTTGTTTTTTAATCCAATCTGATAGCCTGTGTCTTTTGATTGGGGCATTTAGCCCATTTACATTCAGGGTAACTATTGAAAGATAGGAATTTAGTGCCATTGTATTGCCTGTAAGGTGAGTGTTACTGTATATTGTCTGTGTTCCTTTCTGGTCTATGCTGCTTTTAGGCTCTCTCTTTGCTTACAGGACCCCTTTCAATATTTCTTGGAGGGCTGGTTTCGTGTTTGCAAATTCCTTTAGTTTTTGTTTGTCCTGGAAGCTTTTTATCTCTCCTTCTATTTTCAATGACAGCCTAGCTGGATATAGTATTCTTGGCTGCATATTTTTCTCCTTTAGTGCTCTGAATATAGCATGCCAGTCCTTTCTGGGCTGCCGGGTCTCTGTGGATAGGTCTGTTGCCAATCTAATGTTTCTACCACTGTAGGTTATATATCTCTTCTCCCAAGCTGCTTTCAAGATTTTCTCTTTGTCTCTGAGACTCGTAAGTTTTACTATTAGATATCAGGGTGTTGACCTATTTTTATTGATTTTGAGAGGGGCTCCCCTTGCCTCCTGGATTTTGATGCCTGTTTCCTTCCCCACATTAGGGAAGTTCTCTGTTATAATTTGCTCCAATATACCTTCTACCCCTCTCTCTCTTTCTTCTTCTTCTGGGATCCCAATTATTCTAATGTTGTTTCGTCTTATGTTATCACTTATCTCTCGAATTCTGCCCTCGTAATCCAGTAGTTGTTTATCTCTCTTTTTCTCAGCTCCTTTATTTTCCATCATTTGGTCTTCTACATCGCTGATTCTCTCTTCTGCCTCATTTATCCTAGCAGTTAGTGCCTCCATTTTTTATTGCACCTCATTAATAGCCTCTTTGATTTCAACTTGGTTGGATTTTAGTTCTTTTATTTCTCCAGAAAGGGTTTCTCTAATAACTTCCATGCTTTTTTCAAGCTCAGCTAGTATCTTTAAAATCATGATTCTCAACTCTAGGTCTGACATCGTACTAATGTCCATATTGAGTAGGTCCCTGGCAGATGGTACTACCTCTTGTTCTTTTTGTTGAGGTGATTTTTTTTGTCTTGTCATTTTGTTCAGAGAAGAATAGATGAATGAGAGAACAAAATGCTAATAGGGTAACAACGTCCCCAGAAAATATACTCTAAACAAATCAGAAAAGACCTGAAACCAGGGGCAAAGAAAGGGAAAGAAAGAAAAAAGAAAGAGAAAAAAAAAACAAAAAGAAAAAGATAAAAACAAACAAAAACAGAACAAAACAAAAAAAAACAGAATATGATCAAATATGATCAGGCTGGTGCATAGATCAGTGCCACACACTAGATTTTGGGTGTATTTTGGTCTGTTAGAAGAAAGTGCCTCCTAAAATTTTAAAGAAAGAAAGACTTAAATATGTACCAAATAAGGGTTGATACAATGAAGGGATGGAATATGACTGTAAAGATGAAACTTATAAAAAATTTTAAAAAAGGAATTGATAAGAAGGTGTTTGAAAAAAGAAAGAAGAAGATTAAAAAAAAAAAAGAAAGAAAGAAAAATAAAGTGGAGAGAATGTGATCAGGCAGGAGACTAGAACAAAGCCATACACTAGAGATTTAGGGTATAGTTTGATCTGTTAGAAGAAACTGTATCTCAAAATTTTAAAGAGAGAACAACTTATATATATATGCCAAAAATAAGGGTAACTACTATGAAGGGATAGAATATGACTCTAAAAATGAAAAATAATTTTTTTAAAAAAGGGATTGATAAGATGTTGGTTGAAAAAGGGAAAAAGAAAAATCAAAAAGATTAACTTTGAAAGACTAATGTATCATGGTAAAAAAGCCATGCATTCTATGTGCAGTATTCCCCTAGCGCTGGAGTCCTGCCATTCTCATTGATCAGTAAACTTGGTCTTAGCTGGCTGTGCTGATCTTCTGGGGGAGGGGCCTGTTGCCATGGTTCCCAAATGTCTTTGCAAGAGGTGGAATTGCCCCGCCCTTGCTGGGCCGGGCTAAGCAATCTGCTCGGGTTTGCTCTCAGGAGCTTTTGTTCCCTGCAAGCTTTCCGTACAGCTTTGGAGGATGAGAGTGAAAATGGCGGCCTCCTAATCTCTGCCCGGGAGGAGCCGAGAACTCGGGGCCTTGCTCCTCAGTATGCCCCCAGAGAAAAGCAGTCAGTCACTCCCATCTCCCCAGTCTCTAGCCACACTCTGTGCTCACCTGGCCTATGACCCTCATTTCTATCTCTGGCACCCGAACCAGTGTGGAGTCCCCAAACTCAGCAGATCCCTGAGGTGCACTCCCCCACTGCTCCTCCCGGGGGAGGAAGGGGAGTCTCCCCAGATCTGCCAATTGTTGGGTCCCTGCTGGAGGAGCAGTGGTCTGACTGTCATTGATCACAGTTTATGGCAAACCCAAGCTGAGAGCCCACGCCTCGACTCTGTTTCTGTAGCCGGCTTCCCCGCTTTGATACCCAGAGCTCTGCCGCACTCAGGCACCCCTGGTTTCTCTGTGACCCAGAGGGTCCTGACACTGTCCTGCAAGGGTTCCACCCCCCGCTTAGCCACTGGAGTGACGTCCCTCAGCAGAGCCGACTTCTACAAGTTCTGATTTTGTGCTCCGCTGCTCTATCACTTGCCAGAAGCGGCCGACGGAGGCCCCCTCCCCCGCTGTCTATCCTCCCGAATATCACCTCGGATTCACTACTCCACACGTCCTACTTTCCAGAAAGTGGTCGCTTTTCTGCTCAGAGAGTTGTTGCTATTCTTTTCTTCGATCTCCTGTTGAGTTCGTAAGCGTTCAGAATGGTTTGATCCCTATCCTGCTGAATTCCTGAGACCAGACGAAATCCAGGTCTCCTACTCCTCCACCATCTTGCTCCCTTCGCTGCCTTGAGAATTTTACGCAAGGGATTTATGTCTTAAAAATGTCACCTCGGCTATTGTGTGGTATTTTATTTGGCCCTTGCTTTGTCAGCTAAAATATGTTATCTTTGTTAAAAAGAAACCTACAGGCACAAGATGGAGTCACTTCTCCCCAGGATAGCAAACTAAGACTTAATTGCATTTTTAACCTCTCCAAGAGTGAAATTTTAAGCCAATCCATCTAGAATTTTCTGGTCAGCGACAATGAAGTAATCTGTCACATGGGCCCTTTCCATCCCCCAAAGGAAGTGAGGTAATCTGCATAAGACTCCCTGCCCTTACCCTTAAGACCTTGCTTGAAACAATCCTTTCTTTTCTTTTGCTAATAACTTCTTTCCCCACCCTCCTTCCTATAAAAGCCTTCCATTTTGTACAACTACTGAAAGATCCCCTCTACTTGCTAGATAGGATGCTGCCAGGTTCATGATTTACTTAATAAAGCCAATTAGATCTTCAGATTTAGTCTGCTGAATATTTGTTCTTTCACCTATGTACATAATATTGGATTTAAATTTAAGAATTTTGTATTTGATAACATCTTCAAAACATAGTACCAATCATAGTAGAAGTGGGGGTAACTGCTTAAGAAATAGCCTTAATGAGGGGTGATTCTCTATTCCTAAGGGACATATATAAAAGCTACACATTGTACTCCACAATAAACATTTGTAGAACAGTCTTCAATAGAGGGGCAGTTAATTAAAAATAAACTTCCCTATGCAAGCAGAAAAGCTTTTCCATCCTTCCTTTAAAAGTCAGCACAAGCACAGACGACATGATTGTCTGTGTAGAAAATATGAAAGAATTGACAAAACAACTCTTGGAACTAATAATCAATTACAACAAAGTTGCAGGATATAAGGTTAATATACAAAAGTCAATCACTTTCCTATATACTAGCAATGAACAAGTGGAATTTGAAATTTAAAACTATACCATTTACATTAGCATCCCCAAATTAAATTCTCAGGTCTAACAAAATATATACAAGATCTATATAAGAAAATTATCAAATTCTTTTTTTTAAGATTTTATTTATTTATTTGAGAGAGAGTGAGAGTAAGAACAAGAGAGAGAGCACAAGTGGGGGGCAGAGGGAGAAGCAGATTTCCCACTGAGCAGGGAGCCCAACGTGGGGCTCGATGCCAGGACCCTGAGATCACAACCCAAGCTGAAGGCAGACACTTAATCAACTGAGCACCCAGGTGCCCCAGGAAATTATCAAATTCTGATGAAAGAAATCAAAGACTAAATAATTAAATAGAGAAATATTCCACAGTTATGGATTGAAAGACTCAAAACTGTCAAGATGTTAGTTTTTCCCAATGTGATCTATAGTTTCAATACAATCTCAATCAAAATCCCAGCAAGTTATTTTGGGGATATTGACAAACTGATTCTAATCATATGGAGAGGCAAAAGACCCAGAATAAACAACAGAGTGCTGAAGGGGAAAGCAAAGTTAAATGACTGACACTGCCAAACCACAAAGCTACTATAAGTTGTTTATTATAATAAAGATGGTGTGGTATTGGCAAAGAATAGACAAATAAATGAATGGAGTAGAGTAGAGAGCCTAGAAATAGACCCACAAATTTATAGTCAACTGTTCTTTGACAAAGAAGCAAAGACAATACAATAAAGAAAAGATAGACTTTTCAACAAATGGTGCTGGAACAACTGGATATCCACATAAAAAGAAGAAGAAAAGAAAGAAAAGAAAAGAAAAAAGAAAAGAGGGAGGGAGGGAGGAAGGGAGAAAGGAAGGAAGGGAGGAAGGAAGAAGGAAGGAAGGAGAATCTAGACACAGAGTTTATGTCCTTCACCAAAATTAGTTCAAAATGGATCATAGACCTAAATATAAAATGCAAAATTATAAAACTCCTAGAAAATAACATAGGAGAAAGAGAACTTTAGATTGGTGATAACTTTTTAGATATAATATAAAAAACATGATCCTTGAAAGAAAGAATTGGTAAGTTGGACTTCAAAAAAATTAAAAACTTTTGTTCTGCAAAAGACACTGCCAAGAGGTTGAGAAGAAAAGCCACAGATTGAGATAAAATAGTTGCAAAACTCATATCTAATTAAGAACTGCTATCTGAAACAAACAAAGAACTCTTAACTCGACAATATGAAAACAAACAATCCAATTAAAAACTGGGCAAAAGGCCTGAAAAAACACCTCACCAAAGAAGTATACAGATGGCAAATAAGCATATGAAAAGATGCTGAACATATATGTCATTTGGGAATTGCAAATTAAAACAGTGAGATACCACTACATACCTATTGTAATGCTCAAAATCCAAAACACTGACAATACTAAATTCTGTAGCAAGAGGAACTCTTTTTCATTGCTGGTGAGAAAGCAAATGGTGCAGCCACTTTGGAAGATAGTTTGGCATTTCTTGCAAAAGTAAACATATTCTTACTAGATGACCCGGCATTTGTGCTCGAATGAGTTGAAAACATATCCACACTATAACCTACACATTGATATTTAGAGAAAGTTTATTAATAATTGTCAAAAACTTGTAAACAAACATACTGTCCTTCAGTAAATAAATGGATAAACCGTGGTAAATGCAATCAATGGAATATCAAAAAAGAAATGAGCTATCAAGCCATAAAAAGACATGGAGGAAACTTAAATGCATATTACTAAGTAAAAGAAGCCAATATGAAAAGGGTACATACTGTACAATTCCAATTATATGACATTCTGGAAAGGCAAGACTATGGAGACAGTAAAAAGATCAGTGGTTGCCAGGGATTAGAGAGAAGGAAGAGATGAATAGGTGAAGAGCACAAAGGATTTTTAGGACAGTGAAACAGTCTGTATGATACTATGTTGGATACATGCCATTATACATTTTTCAAAACCCACAGAATGGAAAACACCAAGAGTGAACTCTAATGTAAACTATGGACTTTGAATGACAATGATGTGTCAATATAGGTTCATGGATTATAACAAACATACCATTCTGGAAGAGGATGTTGATCATGGGGGAGGCTGATAGTTGGGGAGGTTGTGGGGTGAGCAGGGAGTATACAGTCACTCTGTACTTTCCACTCAATTTTGCTGTGAACCTAAAACTGCTCTAAAATATAAATACAAATATATTTATAACATATAAATATTTTATATTGATAAAATATAAAATATCAATTAACCTTTTCTGGATTTTATTTATTTTTATTTCCCTCATTATACATCCCAAATTTCAGAACCCATTTTTAATTCTAGCACATTTTTTGAACAAATTATTGCTTTATTTTTACAATCTGGGTTTTATGAAACCATAGTCTTTATTTTGGAGTGATAGAGGGAAAATCTCTAATCAGTCTATGAACAGCTAATCAATTATCTCCTAAGTACCATTGATACTGCGAATACAAAGATGATTAAGATAAAATCTCTGACACTAAGGACTAATAGGCTAATGGAAGCAGAAAGAAAACTAAATAATCATAATAAACTCTTTATATATAAATAAATACTGATATGGGATCCCAGGTGTGCTTTAACAATTCACTGCTCTGTGTTCACTATAAACATAAATGCCTTGTGGCTATTTTTAGATCAGTTTGTTTCCTAATGGCTTTAGTAAGAGTCTGACTTCTGTTTGTATGTTTTATTCTGGGAATAGTATCTGTCACATAGTAGGTATTCAGTAATTATCTGTGGTGTGAACACAATACCCAGGAACAACTGCTTTGGAACCAAATCTGGGGGTAAATCTGAAGCCAAGGGGAAAGGGAAAATCCTGGATTGGCCTTGCTTGATATTATAAAACACATTTCATTAGCATTCTGAAGAATATAGGTAAGTAATATATTTTCTCCTTCCCCTTCTCTCCTTTCCATCCCCAAAAGAACCCTATAAAGTAATTTAA
Organism: Callorhinus ursinus; assembly: GCF_003265705.2. Taxonomy (NCBI): domain Eukaryota; kingdom Metazoa; phylum Chordata; class Mammalia; order Carnivora; family Otariidae; genus Callorhinus; species Callorhinus ursinus. The sequence goes on from NW_027397067.1 coordinate 4,939,554, forward strand.
GACTATGGCTCCCACTTCATGCCCAAGGGGCTGATCCAGAATTGACAGAACTTGTTAAAATGTAACTGAAGTGTGCTCAGTTGGGTAGATTTTGTTTTCAGAACATTAAAGTAAAAGTAAAAGATTTGCACACCCTGTGTTTACCATGAATAGAAATCAGGTTATTGGTGATTCATTTTCAGAAAAGGAGGAGACATGAAGAAGAAAGGAACAGAAGGGGGTGTAATACAAATAAAGAGAGGGCACCTGGGTGGCTCAGCCGGTTAAGCGGCTGCTTTGGCTCAGGTCATGATCCCAGGGTCCTGGGATCAAGTCCCGCATCGGGCTCCCTGCTCAGCAGGGAGCCCGCTTCTCCCTCTCCCTCTGTCTGCCTCTCTGCCTACTTGTTCTCACTCTCTCTCTCTGTCAAATAAATAAAATCTTAAAAAAAAAAAACAAATAAAGAGAAACAATAAAAGAAGAATTACAGGAAGATTTGCTTGGCTCAAAATGAATTTTAAGGAGCATATTTGCAAAAGAAGATTTCATTTTGTGTTAATAAACATCTTGAATACCTATTTTGTGGTTAACACTAAACACCCTTGACTGAAAGTATGTCTTTCAAGCTGAAGAATGATATTGTCACCATATCAGCAAAGAGCAGCTAATTCCTATGACTACATGAAATTTCACTGTCAATATATTATGGAGCTTTGGTCAATAGGATAACATCTTCCCAAGTTTCTTATTTTAGGACTTACAGCTCCAAGAATTTTTTTTTTTAAGTTTGTTAGAAAAGAATAACAAACAATGAGTTCAGACTAACTGGTTTTTAAATCATTTACTAAAAACAAGAATTAAAGAAAACTAAAGCAAAAATACAGGACATATCTGAAAATACTTTATTCTTTCAATAACCTAAATTCCTTTCTGTGTGTAGCCCAGATAAATTGGTCTATTTAAGTCCCAATTATTCTTGCAAAATGATGGAAATAATTTGATTATAATAGTTGAGGCCTGAAAAAAAAAGAGTCCAAAAGAGCGGGTGAATAATCTCTAACCCTTTAGGAATTTACAGCTCATCTACATCAATACATAGTATTTGTATGATTATCTTAACATCTTAATAGGAGAGAGATAAAAGCCACAGACAGTATAAATAGGCATCGAGCCTAGCAACTTCAAAAACAAGTATTCCTCTAAATATGAGACAAAAATACCAGACAAAACCATCTGGAATTTTCTAGGATGACACCTAATAAATCAAATGTAGACTGTATTTTCTTCTCTGTTCTTTAAAACCTCCAAGGAGAATTAAAAGATGGTGTTAAGCATGGAGCCACTGAGACTCAAAATTATATTACTTGACAAAATTAGCACTGCAGAAATCTGAGAACATGAAAGGTGAGTGCTCTGAACCTCCTAGAAATTGCACATGCAAAACACTGAATTAGAATAATCGTAATTAGTTCAACTTGATAGACTAAAAAGAGAGCTCTCAGAGAGACCAGATGGTTCACTGATAAAGGTTCTATATGACATGATTATATTCATATACACATATATCTTATACATAATATATATTTTTTTTCAAGATTTTATTTATTTATTTGACAGAGAGAGAGCAAGCGAGGGAAGACAAGCAGGGGGAATGGGAGAGGGAGAAGCAGGGTTCCTGCTGAGCGGAGAGCCCAACGCAGGGCTCAATCCCCATGACTGAGCTGAAGGCAGATGCTTAATGACTGAGCCACCCAGGTACCCCCATAATATATATTATTAATATAATATATAATATATATTATCTAAGATATAATGTATATTATTAATTATTTGGTAATACTGGATTATAAGATTCATGGGGGCAGGGACAGAAACTGTCATGACCTCTTGCATGTCCAGCATCTGGCACCATGCTAGTCTCCAAAGAACTTTACACTCATAAATTTACAACTTAAAATAAATGCACAACTTCCTCAAAAGTCACAAACTACCAAAACTCAGCCTACATGAATTAGACAAATAGAATAGTTCCATGATCATTAAAGAAACTGAGTTTTTAATTTAGGTATTTCCAAAAAATAAATCTCCAGGACCACATGGTTTCACTGAGAATTTTAACATTTTAAAAAGAATCAACAGCAACATGCTATAATCTCTTCCAAGAAATAGAAAACTAAAAAACACTGCCAACTTATTTCGAGGCCAATGTCACCCTAATAACAAAACTAGACAAAGACAGTTCAAGAAAAGAAAACTACAGATCAATATGTCTCATGAACTTAGATACAAAAATTCTTGACAAAATATTAGCAAATCAAAAGTACAGTACAAAGTATAAAGGAATGTATGTATACTGTGATATGTATATGTATCATAGTATGCATACATGATAAGTTGGGGTTTATTTCAGGTGTATGTACAAGGCTGGTTCAACATTAAAAAAAATCAATCCCTATAACCAAACATATCAACATGCTACAGAAAAAGAATTATATATTATGTTATCTTCTCATTCGACTCAGAAAAAGCATTTGTCAAAATTCAAAACCTATTCATGATTAAAAAAAAATAAAACTCTTAGCAAACTACAAATAGTGGAAAACTTCCTTAACTTGATAAAGAACATCTACAAAAATCTTACAATTAACACTGTGTTTAATGATAAAAAATTGAATGGTTCCCCCTAATATTAGAAACAAGGCAAAGTATGTTCCATCATCAGTCTTATTCAACACAGTACCAGAAGTTCTAGCCAGTGCAATAAGGCAAGAAAAAGAAATAAAAGTCATACAAATTGAAAAGAAAAAATAAAATTATCACTATTTATAAATGACATGATTGTCTAAATAGAAAATCCTAAGGAATCTACAAAAATAAATAAGTAAATCTCCTAGAAGTAAAAGTGATTTTTGTGAGATTTCAGGATATAAGATCAATAAAAAAATAATTGCATTCCTATATACTAATACAGAACCCAAAATAGACCCACATAATTATATTCAAATGATTTTTGACATCAGAATAATTAAAATTAAAAATTGTGATTATACCAAATATTGGTGAAGATTTGGGTAAATTGGATGACTCATACTTTGCTGGTGGGCATGTAAAATACAACAACTCTGGAAAAGAGTGTGAGAATTTCTTACAGTACTAAACATATACTTACCACATGACCCAGCAATTTCTCTATTTGGTATTTATGCTAGAGAAATTAAAACTAATGCTCACAATAATACTGTACATAAATGCTCACAGCTGCTATATTTATACCCAAAATACCCCCAAATTGGAAACAACCAAATGTCTTTCTGAGGGTGAATGGTTAAACTATGGTGTATCCATAACACGGAACACTATTCATCAATAAAGAGGAATGAGAACCTGATACACAACACAGCTTAGCTGGATTTCAGGGGAATTGTGCTGAATGGAAAGCTAATCTAAGATATTATATACTGTATAACTTTATTTACATAGCAATCTTAAAATGACATTATTAAAGAGAACAGATTAATGGTTTCCAGTGGGCAGAGGTAGGGGTAGGGATAACTGTGATTAAAGAAGGAGAGAACAAGGAATCTTTCTAATGGAATTATTCTGTATTTGACTGTTCTCATGTGAATCTGCTCATGTGATAAAACCGAGTAGAACTAAATACACACACACACAGACACACACACACACACACACACACAAAATTGCCTGCATTTGGAACTGGCAGAGTCTGAATGACAAGCATGGGCTATATCCATGACAGTTTCCTCACTGTGACATTGTGCTATATAGATTTGCAAGATGTTACCATTAGGGGATACAGGTTGTCTCTCTACTATTTCTTACAACCACATGTGAATCTATAATTATCTCAAAATAATCAATTTTTTTCATTTAGGCAAGAGGGAGAACAAAACATCAGGATATCAAGGAAACATCAACATATACATAGCAGAAAATAGGATAGCAGAAGTAAAATCCAACAGATAAGCTTTAACAAGTTTCAGTGAACAGTAACTATTTTGTTTACAGTAGGCAGTTGATAATTGTCATCTGAAAATGGAGAAACAACGTTTCTCGAGAGAAGAAAATTTGGGCCAAATCTGAAGCACTTGCCAGATAGACAATCCAAGACAGCATGAGGAAAGAGCACACATTTTAGAACCAATGGAGTTTGCTGTGGGTGAGTAATCTGAGTTTTTCCCGAAATTTAATGAATTCTGAAACATAAGTAGAACCATAGGTCATCATCCAGTTCCAGGAAGGTATTTATGCAACATTACCAATTTGTAAAAGGGAAAAAGAGACACACAAAATGCTCTTCCCACTTCATTTAAAATTGGTTTTTGTCACCTCATTAAAAATGAAACAAAGTAGTGCCTTTAAAAGTATACTACCTAAAAGCCCAAATGAGACCAAATGTAACACCAAGGAGACAGCCCCCACTTTTGATATTTCCAAGTTTTGTTTTTTGGTTTTTGTTTGTTTTGGGTTGTCTCTCTTGGTCAGTTGAGAGTACCTACAATAAATGCTGGGGTCTTTATTTTTCCAATGTTAACACATTGAAGAAAAGAAAGCAGAAGAAAATGTTAATTCTGGATGGAAATGACATTTACTGATTTCATACTACTAGCTAATACTAAAATAGATATTTAAGACACAAGATTGTTGGAAGACCCACTTATTTGTTAATGTCTTCTACTGCATACTCGAAGAAAATACCAAATGCCTGTAGGATAAATTAAATATAAAACTGGCACTAGACAACATTCTAATACAATGGAATTTTAAAAGACTTTTTATTAGTAATCAAAAACCTTTCAAAAAACTTCACTTTTCAAAGAAAAGTAGTACAAAACAACACAACCAAGTAGGAGAAAGCCAATCCAACAAATAATAACAACAAAAAGAAAACACATTAGTCTGTTGGTCCAGCCCCTGTACATGTTTCCATTTAAAATCCTGTCCATCTCCTCAGCAAGGCTACAGAACAAGAAATTATCTTCAAATTTATATTCTTGTAAAAAGTTAGACAATCAAAAGAGGATATGTGCTAGAGTAGCAGATTTTATTCATCATCAGATCATTTGATCTAAAATAGAAGGTAATGCTGCTCTAATTCGAGGGTCATAAATCAATAACCCCCCTTCCTGAGGTGTACTAATGACCCTGGCGATAGAGAGCACCGATGGGTATCCCATGTTAGACACTAATTTCAGGTAAAATAGTGCCAGTGATCACTCACAAAGCAAACATCGTTATATCCTATAACACCTTAAGGTCTCATTTGAGACTTAAGTCCGCAACACTTAGTTCCGATTCTAAGTCTTCAATGTTGTGGTAATTTCATTAGTAAGGAAAGATCAAGCAGATAAAATAAAATTAAGGCTATATCCATGCATTTTGTCTCCATTAAGGCACTTGATGAAGGACAGAAACTTTAAATAACAATGGGGAGAATAAGAGTCAGTGCAGGGTGGGGCACCTGGGTGGTTCAGATTGGTTAAGCAGGTTAAGCATCTGCTTTAAGCTCAGGTCATGATCTCAGGGTTGGGCTCCCTGCTCATCTGGGAGCCTGCTTCTCCCTCTGCCCCTCCCCCAGCTCGTCCTGGCTCACTCTCTCTCTCTCAAATAAATAAATAAAATCTTTAAAAAAAAAAAAAGAGGTAGTGCAGAGCACTTCAAACATCAATGTGCATTGAAATCTATAAGGAATCTGGTTAAAATCCACCTTCTGAATCAGAAGTTCTAAAGTGAGTGTTGAGATTTAACAGCCTCCCACATAAGTACCAATGCAATTGTGATTAGCAAAGAGTTAACATATAAGAACATTCCTTCCGTAAGTAAATCCTATATTATTATTATTATTATTATTATTATTATTATTATTATTATTAGCTGAATAAAGTTTCCCCAAATTGTCCATGTCCTAATCCCTGGAATTCATCAATACGTTAATTTATCTGACAAAAAGAACTTTGCAGATGTGATTAAAGTAGGATCCTGAGATGAGGAAATTATCTGGGATTATCCAGGTGGGCTCAGTGTAATCATAAGGGTCCTTAGAAGAAGGAGGCAGAAGGGTCAAAGTTAAAAAAGATAGGGACCCCTGGGTGGTTCAGTCGGATAAGGGTCTGCCTTTGGCTCAGGTCATGATCCCAGGGTCCTGAGATCGGGTTCCGCATCAGATTTCTTGCTTGGCAGGAAGTCTGTTTGTCCCTCTGCCTGCCACTCCCCCTGCTTGTGCTCTCTCTCTCTCTCTCTCTCTCAATCTGAAAAATAAATAAATAAAATCTTAAAAAAAAGTTTAAAAAGATGGAGGGACAGAAGCAGAGGTCAAATAGGAGAGAAGATGCTATGCTGCTGACTTTGAAGATGAAGGAAGGGGCCACAAATCTAGAAATACAGGGGTTCTCTAGAAAAGGCAGGGAAACAGATTCTCCCCTAGAGCCTCCAAAAGGAGCCAGCTCTGCCATTACCCTGCCTGTAGCTCAGGGAAACTGACTGCAAACCTCTTGGCCTCCAGAGCTGTAACAGAATTCATTTGTGTTGTTTCAAGCCACAAAATGTGTAGGAGCTTGTTACAGTAGCAACAGGAACCAAATATAATTAATATCAATAACAATAACAAATTACAAAGAGCTTACTATCTGCCAGGCATTATTTTATCTCCTTTATATATATTTTATATATTAATTCCTCAAAACAACCCTATTGCTACAACATGGATAAACCTTGAAGACATTATGCTAAGTGAAATAATCCAGCCACAAAGGGACAAATACTGTATGACTCCACATATATGAGGTAGCTGAAGGAGTCAAATTCATAAAAACAGAAAGTAGAATGGTGGTTGCCAGGGGCTCAGGAGAAGAGGGGAAGGGTATATGTTGTTTAATGGGTATAGTTTCAGTTTGGGAAGATAAAAAACTGTTCTGGAAATGGATGGTGGGGTGGCTGCACAGCAATATGCATATACTTAATGCCATAAAACTGTACACTTAATATGGTTAAAACTGTCAATGTTATGCATATTTTTTACACAATTATAAACAAAACCCCTAAAATATAATGCAATGGTTGGAAGACCTAGAAAACCCGGTGCTGTGCTAGGGAGAACCCAGGTGTGAAGTGAGGAGACTGAACTCCTGTGTCCATGACCACCCAGCTGCTCTCGGGTCCCCCCAGCCCTGTAAGCCTTTGAGCTTCAAGTTCTGCACCAGGAACGTCAGAAGGTTGGGCTAGAGTTAGCGATTTCCCACAATACTCATCCAGCTGCAAACAAATTCATGCAAGCAACATTAATTATTTTCTTAACCATCACTATTATTATGATTATTTATGAAACAAAAAATGCCCCAAATGAAATAAACCAACCCAAGAAACTGAATGTCTTTTCTAAATAAAAGATGGCAAGTAATGGAAACAAAGATGGATCACATAGTATTTCAAGAAAGAAGCCTTTCATGATCAAATTCATTCAATGTCTTTTTTGTACCTTTTTATAAGTTGGTTTTACTACACTTCTTTAATGTAAATATGCCCAAAGTTATTTCACTAAGTCTCCTCCACCACAGAGGGCAGGCTTTACAGCTGGACCCAGGGGGCTCAAATCTCCATTCTGCCCTATTGTTTGTGTTTGCATGGACACATTACTCAGTTTTCTCATCTTTAAAATGGGAACAATGGTAGAACTTTTCTGATAAGCTTATTATGAGCATAAATGAGGTAATACATACAAAGTACATAGACTAGTATCTAGTGCATAATACACACTATAAATTTTTACTATCTTATTATTATGATTACTCTGAAACTAAACACAGAAACTTATTACCATGATATTTTAAGGCAATTAATTTGGCAAATATACTCCATTAACACATTAGTTATTATTAATATCTTAATTAACATTGTTCTCTCTCTCTCAAATAATCTTTTTAAAAAAAGATAAAACATAAATACCTACAAAAATATCCAGGAAAAAGCACTTAACTCTCACGATGAAAGAAATAAAAATTAAAACAGCTAGATATCCCATAAGATTGAATTATTAGGGTAACACAATTTTAACAGGTTTACATATTAATGTAGAGTAATATAAGAAAAAAGAAAAATTGACATTTGAAAACCTATTTGGAGAGAAGACATTTTGTATAATAAGTAACAAAATTTAAAATGTCTTGCCCTCTGACCTAGGAATGCTATTTCTCTGAATTTATCCTAAGTAAATAATAATTGGATGACTATGCAAAACTGTAATTACAAAGGTATATATTGCAACACCATTTATATTACACACAATTTTGGAAATATCCTAATGTCCATCAAGAAAGGGTAGTTTATGGTTTATCAATTCATGGAATATCCTGTGGCAACTAAAAACAATAAACATAACCAATGTTTATTAAGACGGAATTTGCCCATGCAATATTGCTTAGTGTAAAACTGGAACTCTAAGTCTGACCAGTTTTACACTGCACATGTTAAATTTGAGGATTCTCAGTTTTTTAGGGTAGAAAATAGTTTCAAGTCCCCCACCCCCTCCGACTGCTGTTTGCAACTGTGGGGTTGAGTCTCCAATACTGCTTACTGGTCCTAATCTCTAATTTGCAGATCATTTTCTTTTAAGATTTCATTTATTTACTTGACAGAGAGAGGCAGAGAGAGAGCACAAGCAGGGCAAGTGGCAGGCAGGAGAGGGAGAAGCAGGTTCCCAGCTGAGCAGGGAGCCCGATGCAGGGACTCGATCCCAGGACCCTGAGATCATGACCTGAGCCAAAGGCAGACGCTTAATGACTGAGCCACCCAGGCGCCCCTTGCGGATCAGTTTTGATCACCAATTTTAAATGTCAATTTTACATCCCCACTCAAAACTCTGCTCCTTCTCCCTCACAGTCCACACTATTGTTTGATGAAGGTTGCTTCTGTTCCCCACATTAAAATTCAAAGCAGAGAAGACATAACAATAAGGCCTAGCTTAGATATCTCCTCCCTCTCTTTCTAGCCTCGTTGCCCTGGTAAAGGGGTGGGAATGGGAAAGCCTGGAATGAGGAAAACAAAGATCTTCAGTAACTGGTTATCCACAAAGGCAAGGAGGCACACCTCGGCCACTGGTGGCTTCTATGTGTAAGCAAGTCCTTACATAGGTGATGATGGCTTTCTCAGCATCACGTCTTCTTTTAACTATGACAGTGGTCCTTGCCACAATCTTGCCTTCTTCTCTAACTGCCTTCCCCTTCATGTATGGAAACATGGGAACACTGAAGTCAACTTCCTTGCCCTTCCAAGACCTCTGGCACCACACATTTTACCTACCATTATTTTCATCTAAGGCACACAGTTCCATGAGCCTTTCTTAAAAAACCAAGATCACCATTTCCATAAATCTCTAGAGAAGCAGGCATCATCTCTATACTCAGTTAAAACCCTCACCTCCAAGATTTCTATCTCCAGGGACAGTGCCAGAATGTACCTGCAACTCAAGAAGTATCCATTCAAGGAACCAAATGTCTTTTTCTGCAGGCCCCCTCCATCTGTCCAAGATATTCCCTTAGAGCAGCTCCATTCGTTTAAGGGAGAAGAGGGAGTGGTCTACAACCACTGTAATTCTCACAAGGCCAAGGGCACCAATAACAGTCCATTTCCTCCCTTTGTCCTCTTTTCATCTAGATCAGGCAGGAGATGTCTGGATGTCTGGATGGAGTTTAATTATAGAAGGGTCTTGTCTGTTTTTTTGTTAGGATACCTAGTGAGAATCTCAATAGAGGCAACTTTCTTTATAATTAGTAGGAAATCCAGCATCCAGTGTTTGCTGCAGTAGGTACTGGTCACCATTTCTGGGGCAATAGGCAAGTCCCCAGACACACAACACTATGTGTTGCAGAAACACATTATGCATCTTCACTTCCGTTTTTTATTACCAATGTTATTTCATCTTCCTACATTGCCCTTTGCCATTTTATTCATCATGTGAACCTGGTTGCTTTTCAAAACCCAGCTCAAATGGTACCAATTCCCACTCTTCTCCAACATTCCCAGGAAAAACTTGTTTTTTATACCACATTATGCATATAGCATTCAGTTTCTGTCTACCAGGCGTTGTGGTCAGTTTATAATGCTCTACTGTGAATAAATCTACACAGACTTGCCCACCCTACTTGGTTTTTAGTTCACATAGGATAGAAACTGTGTTCCACACAATTCTGAACTCCCAACACCTAACATATAGGACAAAAATGTTTAGCTTTTATCTTCAGAAGTTCTTAAACTGGTGAGGATGGCAGGTCACCTGGAAGAAACCATGCTTTTCATGGAACAACATGAAATGATCATTTGTAGTATTAAAATTAAAAATATGGAAATTTTATCTACATCATTTTATATTTGACATTGGCATGGACAAACAGTAATGGGTTAAAAGACCTAAGAAAAAACAGTAGAAAAATGCAAAATTGAGAAAAATGTTTGTCTGGGGAAAAAATATAGTTTAATCTCAGCAGTAGAACACCTACATCTAGTTTATGTGAGTCAAGTTTGAACACTAGAGCTTTGTCACACTTCAATGCAGTAAGATTGTTCACTCAAAATGTGAACAAGGCAAATAAAGTGCAAAATAGATCAATAAGTGTCAGTAATTGGTACTAAATATTAAAAAAATCAAGGGCCAATAATTACAAATTCACTATTAATCTGCTATTCCCTCTAGCAATGTTCACAAATATTAAATAATAATTCTTATGATAGATTTTTTTCCCACTTTGGAAAGACAGCAAACTGGTATAATCAAAATAAGGATGATCTCAGGGCCCCTGGGTGGCTCAGTTGGTTAAGTGTCTGACTCTCAGCTCAGGTCTTGTTCTCAGGCTCATGAGTTCTAGCCCTGCATTAGGCTCCACACTGGGCATGGGACTCACTTAAAAAGATAATTATAATTAAGGATGATCTCTCTATGAGAAAATTGTGAAACTTCATCTTTTCTTACTAGAACTTATCGGAATTTGGTGATGTTTAAGATTGAAGCACACTACAGTACCTGAATATTGAATATGAATCTCACCCCTGCCAACCTCAGGAAGAGAGATTCAGTCCACAAGCTTCCCAAGCATTAAGGAGATCAGGGGTCAAGGACAGGTGGCAATATAAAGGCAATGCTCCAGTAGTCCAGAAACATTTTCAGGCTACATTTTAACACAAGTTAAAACACAATTAGCTGGTGTTACAGTACCTTTGTCTTTTACTAAGTAGGATGAAACTTGAGTCAATTCCCAGGCCACAGTGTTAATGAATTCAACCTGGTCTTTCAAACCATAAAGAATAACTTTGTATTTAAGTTACCTTATGCCAAAATAGCAGGAGTCAGGAGTGAGAGCTTGATTTCAGAAAACAGCCTGTCTGGGGGTCTGACTTCAGCCCCTCTTCACCAACTGGTGGAATGAAAAAGAGTTATTCACCCTCCCTGGGTCTCAGCTTCTTTGTCTAAATATAGAAGCAATAATAGTGCCTTTGTAAGTATCTTGAGAAGTAAAGGCGCCAATATATTGAGAGTGTTTAGCAAAGTGATTTACCAGGGTCACATGAATCATTTGCTGATGGAGGACTAGGCAGAGGCTCCTAACTCGTGTTCTCTAAAGTTGTGTTATGCGACACATAATAGAACATATAGGATTTACACATACATTTTGTCAGTTTACAGCAGTGATTGATTCCAATTTAAAGGCATGTTTGCCTATTTTTGGAGATCATCTCCTATTAATACTGAAAAAGGAAGAATACTAAATACGTTAGATTTGTTCTCCCACGCTCTGAAAGCAGACAATGAAAGGGCCTGTGTCTTCAGTGGAGGTCGTTTTTCTGTTCGCTGACGTGAGACCCAGCAGTGGGAGCTGGGATTGTGCCAAGCTGAGGAGCAGCGCCACCTCCTGTGCTTAGCGGGGGGGGGGGCAGGGACAGGGCGGAAGTCACGCCGCTCATTCCTGTAGCTCCGCCCACCCATCCTGAGGGCAGAGCAGCTTCACTGCAGGGGCCCAGGAAGAAAAGCTGGAAAGTTTGTTTGGGGATGGGGGTGAAGTAGGGGTTATAAAAACGATGCACAAGTAATCATACAATTCACACGGAATTGAGGATGGAGAGAAAGAACCATGTGCGGCCACTGGGCCCAGAAGTCCCCGCACAAGTGGCGAGAACTGCCTAGGGTTCCCAGTGTCCTTCCCCTGGCTCCTGGGATGAACAGCTGAACTTTGAGATATTTGTCAGTCCAAACTAACCTTCAAAAAATTACTTAAGAAAGAGCGAGTTTTTATTTCATGATTAGGACATCACAAATAAGCAGAGAATGTATTTTATTTAAGCACCTCATTTGATTTAAAACTACCTGTTGTCTCAAAGTTCATTCAAATTTCATTCTAAATTTAAAGACTTAACTAGTTTGAATGTAACAGGACAAATTTAGACAACTTGAAAAAAAATCACTACTTAAAAGTCATCATTATGAATTCTTTTAAATAGTTTTAAACCTTTTGGTACCAGTAGTAATTGCATTGGTCTATATGCTTTAAATTATTCATTGATACTAATTATGTGATACAAGAAGATAAAATTACTTTGAAGAATGTCTGCAGATGATTGTATTTACATAAAAATTATCTTCCAAATTATGTCCTATGACACTCTAGGAAGGTTTGATATTTAAACAGATAGTAATCTGTTGGAGAGGAATTATCTGACAATTATTTTCCATCCAAGATAATGTTTAAGCCAGGGTTATTTATAAATCTGCCATGCCAGCATGGCATGACATAGGCTCCCTTATTTACCTACCTTCCCAGCTAACAAAATTGTCTTACAGCCTTTTTCTTCAAATCAGTTCTGGTGCCCTAAGGTATTTAAAGAAATGTGCTATACCTCACCAGAATATAAGTTTGCTGAGAAAGTAGCATTATGACACTTATGTGGTCCCTCAACTGACCCATGGCAGGGTTTTCATAAAGTACAATGGTAGCTGCCATAGGGCAGCCATAAAAGAATAAACTAAAGGCTACCCACTGCCACCCACGCAAGACATTTGAGAATCCCTGAGCCTCTCCCTTAGGATTACAGCCACTTGGAAGGAACCTTTCTTGTCACAGAGTTTCAATACCCTGCTTGACCTTCAAACCACTCTTATAAGAGGCCCTCAAAGCCCATTTATAAGATCTCCTCTGATGGTTCACCTCAACCTGACACCTTGTAGGAATTATTTGTTTCATTTTCCACAGTTCTGAACAAAAGTATGGATTGAATTAGGATTCTCAGGGAGATACTGTGGTGTCATAAACACTGGCCAGACCTGCATTCCCCTGATCCAACCCCCAATCAAAATCACTTTCAAGATCTTTTGTTTCCTCTCATGTTAACTGATATACTCATCTATCTCATAGGGCATGTAGTTGTTGATAAATGTTTGTTGAATTTAGCTATTAAAAGATTTTAGAAATGTCTTAAATAATACAAATTTGATTTATAAATTTAGGATGAACTGCACTGATATCAATGTGTATCTTCTCTTTCTTTTTCCCTGTATTTGCTGTCTTCTCTCAGAGAATGTGTTCTTCAGTTAGAACAGATGATGGAGTACAGGCTGATTAAAAATATCCCAGGCCCTGTTCAGAAGGATGTAAAGTATTACTTCCGATGTAACTTATTATCAAAATACACACAGTTGACACAACACTCCAATAAAAAAGGGAAAAAAATGCACAAGTGATGCAAAGTGGCAAACATGTCAGTACCTTCACAAATACCAACCATGTCAATATTCATAATACATCTCAGAGTTTCGATCTGAATTGGAGGCCCCAAGTGGGGGCCCAGATTAATTCACCTAGATGAAGCCTGGAGCATCAGCTTCCCAGCAAACATGATAGAAAACAAAACACTTTTTTTTTATTATTATTATGTTATGTTAATCACCATACATTACATCATTAGTTTTTGATGTAGTGTTCCATGATTCATTGTTTGTGTATAACACCCAGTGCTCCATGCAGAACCTGCCCTCCTTAATACCCATCACCAGGCTAACCGATCCCCCAACCCCTTCCCCTCTAGAACCCTCAGTTTGTTTCTCAGAGTCCATAGTCTCTCATAGTTCATCTCCCCTTCCGATTCCCCCCCTTCATTCTTCCCTTCCTGCTATCTTCTTCTCTCTCTCTTTTTTTTTTTAACACAATGTATTATTTGTTTCAGAGGCACAGGTCTGTGATTCAACAGTCTTACACGATTCACAGCGCTCACCATATTTTTTACTACACTGTGTACCCAAGGTGGTATGCAATGGCTCAACTGTGGCTCACAGTGGCTCAAGGTATGTGGCTCAATATAGACAACCTTCTAAAAAACAACCCACCTTTGAATACACAAATTGTCTTTGCTAATAAACAGGCAGTTCAGACAGAGAAGCTCTTTCCTGGCTTGGGACAAGAACCACAATTGCATTGGTGGTTTTCAACTTTGTGCATATGGCTGAGAAAAAGCAAAGTCAATCCAGAGAAAATGCCAGCGTTACTTTACCAAAAACAAACAAACAAACAAACAAAAAAAGTCTTTATAGAGGCAAAATGCTTTCAGACAGTTGCAGTGATTTTTCAAACAGAAATATCATTGCTCTTGCCAAAAAATTGAGAGACCTCATCAAAGGTCATATAAATGTGTTCTGGGCGCCCCAGATACTATGCCAAATATGTAAGCAGATCCAATTTAATTCTAATTACCTGAAAGCTTAAAATTACTGACAAAATAGAATTTAAAAGGGCATATGACACACTACAGACATATATCACCATTAAAGACCATGTTGTTAAGATCAAATACTATTAAGTCGTACTTTTCTGAGTATTTCCTTTATAAATTCCACCCCTGTCAGAGTATTTTTTATTTTTTTTCTAAATTTTAACCAACATTTCCAATTGATGACTTCCCTGTGATGTGTGAATAAATAAATTTGCATGTTTCTTCTACATTATGCTAAGGCTCATGTTTTCTCTGAGATTCACTGCATATATTAGTTGACCTGTCTGACTCCAAGATACCATCAATTCCCAAGGTCTGGTAAGAAAAAAAAGAGAATGTTGGATTTGAACACTTGGTCTAATCCAAAACTGAACTCCACAGTCTTGCTCTCTGATTATGCCCAGATTCAACAAAGAACTATAGGAAGCAGAAGCTGAGGAAAGGGATAAAATAAGTCTGCTTTTATCCCTTTTCTTTCTGACTTCCTTATAATTCTACCTGGTCTTAGATAATCTCAAAGGTTTTGAAAACTATGTAGTTTTTCACAATTATTGTATTTTCCATCCAAATTCCTTTCTTTGTTATCCAAGATAAGTGCTCCATAATTTCAACTTATACACAGACAGGACTATTTTAACATGGATCATATATCCTAGCACCATGAACCAAAACTATAAATCCCCACCCACAGTCTCCTGGTAATGAGTTTGGGAGAGGGGTTGGTGAGCCCACATATCTACAGTAAGGTTTACTGTTCTCATTGTTCATTTTTTCTCAATGCCCACCTAATTTAAAATCACTGGTCATGATTTCAGTGATACTTGCTTATATAATAAAGCACCAAGTTTTGGTAGCCCCAGGCAGTTTGTTTGGCAGTGAGGGAAAAACTTTGGCTTTCATTGCAGATGGAAGTTAATTTGGTGGTCACATCTCAGCTAGCCATGAATACTTTCCACATTATGAAGGCTGCTCACAAAGAATGCACAAATGATGTGGGGTGGGTGGGGGTCGGACATATACAAACTGTACAGCTGAGGTGTCTGAGGTCAAGAGGCACAAAGCTCTGGGGAAAAGTAGGTGGTGCTTGCCAACACTTGTCTGCCTCCAGCCAGTACCATTAGCCCTCCCCATCAGCGAGCATTTGACCATTTATAAGGAATAGCACAATTGTTATTCAGAGCACAGATTTGTCCTCCAAACAGATTTCTCTTGCTCATGTAAAATCTAACAGAACAGTTTCCAGGGAAATCTAATTCTCCTTTCCATTTTTCACTTAAGTTTACCCAAAACCATAAACTGCTATCAGCTATTTTTTTTAAGTATTTTTGAATACTGATTACTCATTTTCCTCTTTAAACTACCATCACACGATTTCCCAAGTGGGAGACAATGAATACCAGGCAGAATCCTTGAAAAAGATTGTCCTTAAGGAAAGAGTAAAGACCCACAGGAATTGCAATAATCCCTCCACTTTTACCAAACAGTTGGAAAATGAGAATGCATTTCAAATGTTTATAAACTGATGTAATTTCATTTGGAATTGTTTTTTAATTAAAAAAGAAGAACATCTCTTTTTTTTATGTTTTTATTCTGATCCATTGTATCAGTCATCCTTAAATAGTAACTCAGTGGAGTACTTAAACCTGTGCATCTCACACCAAATGGTTCATTGGTGATCTGGTTTATCTTCTGTCTGAAGCAAGCAGAATAAAAAGAACAGAGAAATTTAGCTAGGGTCAAGTTGGGAAGATTCCTTTACAGGGAAGGAAAAATGAAAAAGAAATAAGGTGTTTAAAGGGGTATAGAGTTTTCTGAGAAGATTATAGCAGCTAAAAATTGATCATCTATAGCAAACAGGATAAAGGTGTTTCCAAAAGCAGACTTAGAATTAAATAAGCAAGCCTGAAAGATACTGACCCAAAGCCCGGTTGTAAGGCAGTCCTGTCCCCCAGACGTCTCAGACACAGCAACCAGCATGCATTCCTTTCTTTGATTTGATAGAAAATCACACTTCACCTCAACCAACTAATGCATCTTTCCCCCTCAAACTACGTATTTCAATTATCAACCCACCAGGACTGAAACTTATTTTTATATTTTTCTGTTAGCTATTTTGATAATAAGCTCTAAAGATTTATTCTGAAACACTATAAAAACCATTCACTGGTCTCAGAAAATATACAGTGTTTGTTATGTGTATATTTAATACAAGGTTAAAAAATCTACAGCAAAAAGGTAAAACCAGAAGTACTTATTTCATAATGTGGGGTATAGGGATTTTTCTGTAGGAACTTACATCAATTTCTTAAAATATAGTGTGAGTAAAAGAAAACATGTAATGAATACCTATCTGCCAAATCCTGTGGGAAACTAGTAAAGGTCAGTGTGTTTGCCCTTATGTTGCTGTTGGGGGTTGGGGGAGGATGTTGCTGAGAGCATCTACAGTGATCCTCTACAGGATACAGCACACAGGTAAGGTCTGCAGAAGGGAAGAGGGAGAAGCAATGACTTCTGGCTGATGGGGAATGGAAAAGGCTTCTCTGAGAATGAGCTTTCATCTAGGCTTTGAAAGTCAAGTCAAGTCAAATCGTACTGACAAGCAGAACTGAGGGAAGTAGTAGCAGGCAATACAACACTGAGTGATGAAGGGTCACCTACTCAGGCCAGCCCTTGACATTTCCAGTGTCTGGGTAAGAATACAACGAAGGAGTGACCTGAGCATCCAGACGGTGGATTTCCTTTCCTTTGTCTCTCCCCTAATTGTGTAAGACTGTTGAATCACAGATCTGTACTTCTGAAACAAATAACGCAACATATTTTAAGAAAAAAGAAAAAGAAGAAGATAGCAGGAGAGGAAGAATGAAGGGGAGTAAGTCAGAGGGGGAGACGAACCAGGAGAGATGATGGACTCTGAAAAACAAACTGAGGTTTCTGGAGGGGAGGAGGGTGGGGGGATGGGTTAGCCTGGTGATGGGTATTGAGGAGGGCACATTCTGCATGGAGCACTGGGTGTTATGAACAAACAATGAATCATGGAACACTACACCAAAACAAATTATGTAATATATGGTGATTAACATAACAATAAAAAATTTAAAAAAAAGTTACAACCAGCTGGACATCCATAGCCCAACAAAGGATGTCCTGAACTGCAGACACCAGTAGGATGGCTGAGCAATCCATACATCTGTATATCTGAGGGTGGGTGGCTTTTACCTTGTAGAGGTCCTAGAACTGAGGAAGCACCCACATCGTTGCCTGCCGCATGGCTCCCAAAACAGTGGCAGCATCTGTGACCCAAGCTCCCCTGGCAGCAGTGCCTGTGGCTCTAGTGACCCCGAACCCCACCATCCCCCCGAAGTGGCAGCAGCGCCCAAAACACCAGTCTCTCCCCACAGCGCGCGCACACACACACACACACACACACACACACAATGACACGCAGGACCTCAGTGACACCCTGGCAACACTGGCAGCATCGATGGCATCAGGGCCATGGCAGCGATGTTAGCACTGATGACCCCTCTGGCAGAGCGGGTGGAGGGTGCAAAGTGCTTGCTCCCAAATACAGCCTCAAAGCCGCGCAAGAAAAACCAAAACCTTGTGCTGTAGCGCCACCTGCTGGCAGACAGAAGAAAGGCTTCTAATTGTCAACCTGTCGAATTGTTAGAATCAAAGTAAACAAACTTTTACCTAAGAAAGGTGTTCAGTATTTCAAATGTGCCGGCAGAGGCACATCTCATCAAACACTGAAAATCATGATAATACAGTATCACAAAAGTAAATGGTAATTCTCCAGCAACCAAACACAAAGTCACAGAAGATTGGGATCTAAGAGAATTCAAAATGGCTGTTATAAAGAAATTCAACAAGCTACAAGAAAATTCACAAAGGCAACTCAGTGAACTCAGGAATAAAATTAATGAACGGCAGGACTTCTCTACCAAAGAGACTGAAATCCTAAAAAAGAACCAAAGAGAAATTCTGGAGCTAAAGAATTAAATAAATGAGAAGAATGCATTAGAAAGCATTGGTAATAGAGCAGATCAGATGGAAGAGAGAATAAGCAATCTGGAAGATAGGAATCTAGAAATGATTCAGGTAGAAGAAGAGAAAGAACCAAGATTTTTAAAAAGTGAAGAAACCCTATGAGAGCTACAAAACTCCATTAGGAGAGCCAACATAAAAAAAATGGATATATCAGAAGGAAAAGAGAAGGAGCAGGGTAGAGAGGTTATTTTAAAAAAACAATAGCAGGGAACTTCCCCAACCTGGAGAAAGAACTAGGCACACAAATCCACAAAGCTAATGCCTCATCTTACTATCTCAATGCAAAATGACCCTCTCTAAGAAATATAAATGAAGCTGTCAAATGTCAGTGATAAAGGTTCTCAAAGGTAGCCAGGAGAAAAAAGTAAATAACCTACAATAGGACCCCCTTAGACTATCAGAAGAGTTCTCAGCAGAAACTACAGGGCAGGAGGGAGTGGAAAAACATCAAAGTAATGAAAGATAATAATTGCCAGCCAAAAATACTCTACCAGCAAAGTCCTCCTTTAAGGAGGAAAAATAAAGCCTTTTCTAGACCAACAAAAACTGAGAAAGTTTACCACTATTAGACTTGCCTTACAAGAAATGTTGAAAAGGAGCTCTTCTACCTGAAAACACAAAACTTTGAGTAAGGTGTTAAATAGACAGATAGAATCAGAAATTTGTAACTGTATTTTAGAATAGGATGTTAAACACTTACCTATAACACTTAATTATAGTTAAAGGAGAAAAGCATTAAAAATAACTATAGCTACTACAATTTGGCAATGAACTCACAGCACAAAGAGGGATAATTTGTGAGATCAAAAATATAAAAGGGGAGGAGAAAAATGATAGAACATGTATAGACAAATGAAGATAAGTTGCCATCAGCAGAAAAAGGACCATTTTATCTACAAGATGTTTTATAAAAACTCCATGGTAACAACAAAACAGAAATCTAGAGAAAAGACAAAAAACATAAAAAATGGGGAACTGAGCAAATTATCATATAAAATCAACTTAAAAAGGTAGACTGAAACACAAGGAAAAAGAAACAAGGGAGATACAAAACAACCAGAAAAGAGAAGACAAAATGGCAGTAGTAAGTCTTCACATATCAGTAATCATCCTAAATGTAAATGGATTGAAGTCACCAATCAAAAGCAGAGTGACCAGATGGATTTTTTTTAAAGATCCAAATATGTGCTGTCTTCAAGAGACTCATCATGCTTGTCCAAAGACAACATAGACTCAAAGTGAAGGGGTGGAGGATGATACTCCAAGCAAATGGAAACCAAAAGAAAGTGGGTAAGGCCATATTTATAGCAGACAAAATAGACTACGAGCCAAAAATGACTACAAAAGATAAAGAAGGTCATTATAAAAGATAAAGACATCAATATATCAGGAAGATATAAGAATCATAAATATATACTCTCCCAACATTGAGCACTGAAATATATTAAGCAAATACTAACAGATCTTAAGGGAAAAACAGACAACAACAAAATAATAGTAGGAGAATTTAATACCTCACTATTAATAATGGATAGATCATACAGACAGAAAATAAACAAGGAAATGTTGGAATTGAACCACATTTTAGAATAAATGAAGTTAACAGATATATAGAGAACATTCCATCCATAAGCAAGAGAATGCACAGTCTTCTCCAGTGCATATGGAACATTCTCCAGGAGATATCACATGATAGGCCACAAAACTAATCTTAGCAAATTTAAGAAGACTGAAATCATACCAACTATCTTCTCTGTCCAGAATGGCATGAAATTAGAAACAACAAAATGAAAGTATGTAGATCTTCAAATATGTGGAATCTAAACTACACATTTTTAAATAGCCAATGGGTTAAAGAAGAAATTAAAAAGGAAATAAAAATTATCTCAAGACAAATGAAAATGAAAATACAACATATCAAATTTTGTCAGATGCAGCAAAAGCAGTTCTGAGGGGCGCCTGGGTGGCTCAGTCAGTTGAGTGTCTGCCTTCGGCTCAGGTCATGATCCCAGGTTGCTGGGATCGAGCCCCACATCACATTGGAACTCCCTGCTCAGTGGGGAGTGTGCTTCTCCCTCTGCCTCCCCACCACCCCTGCCCCCAGTTTGTGCTCTCTCTCGCTGACTCTCTCTCAAATAAATAAAATCTAAAAAAAAAAGGCAGTGCTGAAAGTTTATAGCAGTGAATGCACTTATTAAGAAATTAGAAAGATCTCAAGTAAACAACCTAACTATACACTTCATAGAATTAGAAAAAAAGGAACAATTTATGCCCAAAGTTAGCAGAAGGAAAGAAATAATAAAACTCAGAATGGAAATAAACAAAATAGAGACCAGAAAAACAATAGGAAGTATCAATGAAACTAAAAACTGGTTCTTTGAAAAAAAATTGGCAAACCTTTAGCTAGATGAAGAAAAAAGAGAAAACTCAAAATTAGAAATGAAAGAGAATATATTATAACTGATACTACAAAAACACAGAGATATAAGAGACTACTATGAACAATTATATTCCAGAAAATTACATAACCTAGAAGAAATGGATACATTTCTAGAAACACATAACCTACCAAGACTAAGTCAGAAAGAAACAGAAAATCTGAATGACAAATAATGAGTCAAGAAATTGAGTCAGTGGGAAACAGTATGGCGGTTCCTCAAAAAGTTAAAAATAGAACTACCATACGGTCCAGTAATCACACTACTGGGTACTTATCCAAAAAATGCAAAAACACTAATTCAAAGGGATACATGCACTCTGATGTTTATTGCACATTACTTACAATAGTCAAACTATGGAAGCAGCCCAAGTATCCACTCATGAATGGATAAAGATATATATATATATGTATATATATATATATACATATATATACATATATATAATAGAATGGTATTCAGCCATAAAAAAGAAAATTTTGCCATCTGCAACAATATGGAGCTAGAGAGTATAAATAAGGCAGTCAGAGAAAGACAAATACCATATGATTTAACTCATATGTTCAATTTAAGAAACAAAACAAACAAGCAAAGGGAAAAAAAGATAAGAGAAAGAGACAAACCAAGAAACAGACTCAACTATAGAGAACAAACTGATGGTTACCAGAGGGGAGGTGGGTGGGGGATGGATGGAATAGGTGAAGGGGATTAAGAAAACTATAGATCAATATCTTTGATGAATATAGATGCAAAAATTCTCAACAAAATATTAGCAACCTGAATTCAAGAATAAATTAAAAGAACTATACACCATAACCACCAAGTGGGATTCATCCCTGGGATTCAAGAATGGTTCAACATAAAAAAAAAAAAAAAAACAATATAATTCATCACATCAATAAAATGAAAGATAAAAATCACATGATCATGTCATGTCAATAGACTCAGAGAAAGCACTTGACAAAATACAACATTCTTTCATGATAAAAATCCTTAACATATTAGGTATTGAAGGAACATAATTTAACATAATAAAGCCATACACAACAAACTCACAACTAACATTATACTCGGTAGAGAAAAATTAAAATGATTTCCCCTAAGATAAGGTTCAAGATAATTTTGCCCACTCTCACTACCCCTATCCAATATAGTACTGGAAGTCTTACCTAGAGCAATTAAGCAGGACAAAGAAATAGAAGGAATCCAGGGACGCCTGGGTGGCTCGGTTGGTTAAGAAAGAAAAAAAAAGAAATAGAAGGAATCTAAATCAGGAAGGAAAAAATAAAATTGTTGTGATTTGCTGATAATATAATCCTATATATATAGAATATCCCATAGAGTCAATAAAAAAATTGTTGGAATTAATCAATGATTCCAGTGAAGTGGCAGGTTTCAAAATCAACTTACAGAAAACAGTTTCATTCCTTAACACTAATGAAGCATGAGAAAAAAAAGAACAAAGCCAGAGGTATCATACTTACTGATTTCAAACTATACTACAAAGCTATAGTAATAAAAAAAAGTATGGTACTGGTAGAAAAATAGACATATAGACCAATGGAATAGAACAGAGAGCCCAGAATTAAACCCAGTATTTACGATCAACTAATATTCAGCAAGAAAGTAAAAAACACCTAATGGGAGAAGGTTAGTATCTTCAACAAATGGTGCTGAGGAAACTAGAGAAACAATGCAGAACAAAATTGGATCTGACACCACTTGCAAAAATTAACTCAAAATGGATCAAAGACTTAAAAATAAGACCTGATATCATAAAACACCTAGAAGAAACTTATCAACATTGGTCTTGGCAATGGTTTTTGGAGATGATTCCAAAAACACAAACAACAAAACAAAAAATCGACAAATAGGACTATATCAAATTCAGAGCTTCCATACAGCAAAATATGCAATCAACAAAATTAAACAGTAGTCTAACCTAATGGAAAAATTTTTTGCAAACCCTAAGGGGTTAATATCCAAAATATATAAAAAACTAACTCAACTTAAAAATCTGTTTTTTTAGGCGTGCTTGGGTGGCTCAGATGGTTAAGCATCTGTCTTCAGCTCAGGTCATGATCCCAGAGTCCTGGGACCGAGCCCCATATCAGGGTCCCTGCTCAATGGGGAGCCTGCTTCTCCCTTTCCCTCTGCCAGCCACACCCCCTGTTTGTACTCTCTCTCTCTCTGTCAAATAAATAAAATCTTTAAAAAATATAAAATAAAATAAATAAAATCTGTTTTTTAATGGGCAGAACTAAATAAACATTTTTCCAAAGAAGACTTAAAAATGACCAGCAGACACATGAAAAGATGCTCAACATCACTAATCATCAGGTAAATACAAATCAAAACCATAATGAAATATCACCTCACACCCGCTATAATGGCTATCATCAAGAAGACAAGAGGCAACAGGTGCTGGGAAGGATGTGGTGACAAGGGAATTCTTACACACTATTGGTGGAAATGTAAATTAGTCCCGTCACTATGGAAAATAATATGGAGACTCCTCAAAAAATTAAAAATATATCTACCATATAATCTAGCATTTCCACTTCTCAGTATATACCCAAAAGAAATAAAAAACAGAATTTCAAGGAGATATATGCATCCCCATGTTTATTACAGCTTTATTCACAATAGCCAAGATATGGAAACAATCCAAATGCCCATCAACAAATAGATAAAAAAAAATATGTGATATACATGCCTAAGAGAAAATAACTCACCCATGAGAAAGTAAGTTATCCTGCCATTTAAGACAACTTAGATGAACCTTGAGTACATTATGCTAAATAAGATAAATCAGACAAAGACAGACAAATACTGATGATATCTTTTATATGTAGAATCTAAAAAAAAAAGTCAAAACTATAAAAAAATAAAACCAGAAAGTAAAGTAGTGGTTACCAGGGGATGAAGGTGGGAAAATAAGATTGATGGTGTTTAAGAGTACAAACTTGTAATGAGTAGTAAATAAGCCATAGAGATCTAGTGCACAGTAAAATGAATATAGTCAATAATACTGTACTATAATGATGTAATATGATAAATAGGCTCAATGGCAATCATGTTAAAATATACTAATGTATCAAAGTAACATGCTGTACACCTTAAATTTAGAAATTGTAACATCAAATTTATCAAATAAATGAATACAAATAGACCCCATACACTATACATCTAAATAATGAAATGATATAAACCTAGCTTATTAAATAAAATACATTTTATCATTCTCTCTTGGCAAGTATACCTTCATGATGATAAGATCTTTAAAAATATAATCATTATTGCCTGTATTGAGATATTCTGATGAGCCAGTGGTGGTAGATGACTAGTAAAATGAAAACATGTAACTCAGTCATGTTCACATATTTATTCCACAAAATTTATCTTTTGCCTTCATATGTACAAAATCACTAATTATGTGATTACAATCAAGATTTTCCACATAATTTTGTTCTAATCTTGTTCTAATGCCAAATTAAACCATCTTTCTGGAGTCACCGTAGTTCTTGGAGAGTTTTTCCTTCTGGAGAAATTTCATTCACTGAGGCAGCTGCAACTGTCAATAAAATTCTTAAAGTGATATTTACACTCAGAAAAAAACCAGATTCTACATATAAAATTGTAAAGGGGGACTGAATACGAAAAATACATTATCGGGATGCCTAGGTGGTTCAGTCGGTTAAGTGTCTGCCTTTGGCTGGGGTAATGATCTCAGGGGTCCTGGGATTGAGCCCCGCATCGGGCTCCCTGCTCAGCAGGGAGCCTGCTTCTCCTTCTGCCTGCAGCTCCCCCTGCTTTGTGCTCTATCTCTCTCTTTGGCAAATAAGTAAATAAAATCTTTAAAAAAATATATTATCATGGAAAATACCACAAAATATTTTTAATTTCATCATCTAACTTGTTATTACATATATTACAAATCTCACATCTCTTAAGGAAATATCTGTACTGTACAACATTCCCATTATGTTAACAATTTCATTTTGATGCTATCACTGTAGGTAGTTTTTATTTCATTTTTATATTTATCTGACATATTCAGACTTCCTAGCAAAAATTATTTCTTCCATACTTAAAATATATCCATTGTTTTCAGTAAATATTGGACATTAGAGTTAAAAAAAATTAAGCATCATGATGTTTGGCTAAATATTGGACATTTGTATTTTTAGATCACACCAATGTTTTATATTGGCTATTCTCTTTGTTAATACTATTAATTTTTTGCTATTTCTTCAGATTTTTTTCAATTCTAGTAATTATATCATGTGTACATCTCTCTGTATAGTGATTTTTTATATTCTGTTCATAAAGAACCTAAATGCTTTCATCACAAATAACTTCACTGCCAAAAGCTTGTCTTAAAGATTGGCTATAAAACATGGAAGAGTAGTAACAAAATATACATTATTTTTGAACTTAAAGTAAGGGCTAGTTTCTAAATACTTCTTCATTCACTGAAAAATCACATCATTAACCTGGACCAGACTGTTTTCTAAAAGCAATCCTCCAGACAACAAGGATTGAAAGTCAGCTTCCAAAAGACAGTAGAGATTCACAAGACTTACCTTTGTCCTCCAATGTGCTGATTCTGGGGAGGCATTTTCTTCATCCTCTCACAGCTGACAGAACTGGATTTGTTATTTCTGGGTTAGGAATTTGATGTGAATACTTTTGTCATTTATTCTCATTATTTTGATCAGTAATTCAAGCTTCATTTAGTAAAGATTACAGCTTCGTGGAATTTATCAGACCTGATAATGTAGTGGATTTCATGAGAATAATTTTCTTGCTTATTTTCATTATTTTGATCAGTGGTAAAAATCTAAACAATTTGCAATGGCTTCTTTTTATTGTTTTGATCAGTAATTAAATCTGAAAAATGTGTAATGTACTCTCGGCAAATCTTATATGGGTCATACTTGACAGAAGCCTATTCTACCATTATTTGGGGATTTAAAAAATTCAAGCAGATTCTTTTAAAATTTTCTATTTTTCTGCTGCTTTTTTCCTTCCCTGAGCTTAATTTTTGCATCTTCTTCTCTAGCCCTATCGTGACATATACTTATTCTCCATGATCTAAACAATTTCTTAAAACATAATTGTATCCAAAGACTATAAAATTTGAATATATATCCATAAAAATATGAGTTAAATGTAAAAAACTGAAAAATTATTTTTCATATGTATTTTGACAGAAAGTATTTTTCTAAAATAATCTAAACCAAGATGGCACAGTAGGAGATACAAGCCTTCAATCCCCTGACAAGAAAACAACAATTAGACAGCTTTCACAAATGAGAATAGCCTTAGGAGGGCTCAAGAATCCAATTAAGAACCTACAGCAACACAGTGGAGCAAGAAAAAAAGAATAACTGTGCAGAAAGGATTGCTGGGGAGATCAGCTTAACAGAGACATCTGGAAGAGGAGAGAAACAAAGATAGTGAGGCTGACACTATCAGCTATGCAGCAAGTGATTTACAATGACCTGTCCTGTGGAGGGCCCTGGGGAGCCTTTGCTGCTTAGGACCTCAAAAGCCCCTAGGACAGCTACAGACTTCCTGAAGCTTTCATAGTGGAGGATTCTGCAGTGTTTGTATACTCTGTCCCCTGGGGAGAAAGACATTACTGTGCCACCCCCCCAAAAGGAGCCTCACTGTACTGCCCCAGAACCACAGCTGCCAACACCCCCACCCCAACGCATACCATGAACCCCAGAGCCATGACTGCTCTGCTTGTCCCTGTGCTTCAGACTTAGCCCCATGGCAGCTGAGTCACCTGTGCTCTAGATAATAGCTCTGTGCCCATGCTTTAGGCACTAGATGCAGTACCACTGCAGGCTAGTTAGCACCCCAGAGGCCAGAGTCATTATCTCCCAGTGTGCACCATGCTCTGGACACCAGTTCTATGGCTGCTTGACATGCACCCACTTCTCAAGCACCCACTGCCACTATATGCTATCCAGTGCTCTGGATGCCAGAGCTGCTGTTGGTCCACAGCCTATGCTCCAAACCCTGGCAACTCCATGGGCATCCATGTATCAGACCTCAGTGCCATCACCATTATCAGGGCAACCACAAGCTAGACCAAACACCAACTGGGATCCCCTCAGCCACAAATTCCCCACAGAGGGAACATTGGGGGGTCCCAGAAGACTTTGCCACCAAAGATCCCAACGTCCTTCACCTCTGTGGATACCATAAGGACCCCTGCAATCTTCATCAACACTGACCTCACCTAATATAACTCAATAGAAACTAAATCACTGAGCCTTCCCCAGGGCCAGAACCACTACACCCAGCCCAACCAGCACCCTCTCTGCCATGCACAGGTGAAGGTCTTTCTACACTAAAACCAATCTGTAAAGTCTGAAAGAAGTGACTGCCCCATTAAATGTGCAAACATCAGTGCAAGGCTACAAGAAACACCCAAAATTCAAGGAAATGTGACACACCAAGGGAACACAATAATTTTCTAATAACTAACCCCAAGAAATAGAGACATATGAATTGCTGGAAAATTATTCAAATTAATTGTTTAGGGAAGCTCAGTGAGCTACAAGAAAACATAGACAACTCAATGAAATCAGAAAAAATGTATACAAATAAAATGACAAGTTTTACAGAGATATAGAAATCATAAAAAAGAACTGAACACAAATTCTGAAACTGATGAATAAAATAAATGAAGTGAAAACTGGAATATAGAGCATTTATAGACTTGAGGGGCACCTGGATGGCTCAGTCGATTGACTGTTGGACTCTTGGTTTCAACTCGGGTCATAATCTTGGGGTTGTGGGATTGGCCCCTAATTGGGCTCTGTGCTCAGGGTGGAATCTGCTTAGGATTCTCTCTCTCCCTTTCCATCTGCCCCTCTGCCTGCTCAAATAAATAAATGAATAAAATCTTACAAAAAAAAAGAAGACTTGATCAAGCAGAAGAAAGAATCTATGAAGTCCAAACAAGTCATCTGAAATTATCCAGTAAGAGGAGAAAAAAGATAAAAGAATGAAAAAACTTCCTCAATAAGTTAAAAATAGAACTACTATATGATCCAGCTATTGCACTAGTAAGTATTTACCCAAAGAATGCAAAAATACTAATTCAAAAGGATACATGCACCTCTATGTTTACAGCAGCATTATCTACAATAGCTAAATTATGGAAACAGCCCAAGTGATGAATGGATAAAGGAGACATGGTAGGAGCAAGATGGCGGTGGAGTAGGAGGCCTGGATTTTGTCTGGTCTAAGGAATTCAGCTGGATAGGGATCAAACCATTCTGAACACCTATGAACTCAACAGGACATCGAAGAAAAGAATAGCAGCAACTCTGAACAGAAGAGTGAGCACTTTCTGGAAGGTAGGACGTGCAGAGAAGTGAATCCAAGGTGATATTCGGGAGGATAGAAGGCAGGGGAGGGGGCCTCCATCGGCCACTTCTGGCAAGTGATACAGCCATGGAGCACAAAATCAGAACTTGTAGAAGTCGGCTCCGCTGAGGGACATCGCTCCAGTGGCTAAGCGGGGGGTAGAAACCTCATGAGACAGTGTGGTCTCAGGACCCTCAGGTTCACAGAAAGACCGGGGGTGCCTGAGTGCGGCAGAGCTCTGGTGTGTCAGAGCAGGGAAGCCGGCTGCAGAGACAGAGTCAAGGAGTGGGCTCTTAGCTCAGGGTTGCTGTAAACTGTGATCGGCGACACAGTCGGGCCACTGCGCTTCCAGCAGGGACCCAACAAGCGGCAGATCCGGGGAGACTCCCCTTCCTCCCCTGGGAGGAGCAGCGTAGGCGCACACCGCAGGGATCTGCTGGGTTTGGAGACTCCACACAGGGTCATGCGCCAGAGATAGAAACGCTCGGTCACAGGCCTGGTGAGCACAGAGTGCAGCCAGAGGCCGGGGAGACAGGAATGATGGACTGCTTTTCTCTGGGGGCACATTGAGGAGTGGGGCCCCAAGTTCTCAGCTTCTCCAGGGAGGATTGGGAACCCGCCATTTTCACTCCATCCTCCAAAGCTGTACCGAAAGCTTGCAGGGAACAAGAACTCCCAAGAGCAAACCTGAGCAGAATACTTAGCCTGGGTCAAAAAGGGCGGAGCAATTCCACCTCCAGCAAAGACATTTGGGAACCATGGAAACAGGCCCCTCCCCCAGAAGATCAGCATGAACAGCCAGCCAAGACCAAATTTACTGATCAATGAGAACGGCAGAACTCCAGCGCTAGGGGAATACTGCACATAGAATTCATAGCTTTTTTACCATGACTTTTTAGTCTTTCAAATTTAATTTTTTTAACTGTCTTTTTTTTTTCTTTTGAATTTTTCTTTTTCCCTTTTTCAACCAAAATCTTATCAATCCCTTTTTTAAAAAAATTTTTATTTTTCATTTTTAGTCATATACTATCCCTTCATAGTAGTTACCCTTATTTTTGGCATATATATATAAGTTGTTCTCTCTTTAAAATTTTGACATACAGTGTCTTCTAACAGATCAAAATATACCCTAAATCTCTAGTATATGGCTTTGTTCTAGTCTCCTGCCTGATCACATTCTCTCCTCTTTTTTTTTTCTTTCTTTCTTTTTTTTTAAATCCTCTTCATTTTTCAAACAACATCTTATCAATTCCTTTTTAAAAATTTTTTATAATTTTCATCTTTACAGTCATATTCCATCCCTTCATTGTATCAACCCTTATTTTATATATATATAAGTCTCTCTTTCTTTAAAATTTTGGGAGGCACTTTCTTCTAACAGGCCAAAATACAACCAAAATCTAGTGTGTGGCACTGATCCATGCACCAGCCTGATCATATTTGATCATATTCTGTTTTTTTTTTGTTTTGTTCTGTTTTTGATTGTTTTATCTTTTTCTTTTTCTTTATTTTTTCCTCTTTCTTTACCTTTCTTTTCCCCTGGTTTCGGTCTTTTCTGATTTCTTTAGAGTATATTTTCTGGGGATGTTGTTACCCTGTTAGCATTTTGTTCTCTCATTCGCTATTATCCTTTGGACAAAATGACAAGAGGAAAAAAATCACCTCAACAAAAAGAACAAGAGGTAGTACCATCTGCCAGGGACCTACTCAATACGGACATTAGTATGATGTCAGACCTAGAGTTCAGAATCATGATTTTAAAGATACTAGCTGGGCTTGAAAAAAGCGTGGAAGTTATTAGAGAAACCCTTTCTGGAGAAATAAAAGAACTAAAATTTAACCAAGTCGAAATAAAAAGGCTATTAATGAGGTGCAATAAAAAATGGGGGCACTAACTGATAGGATAAATGAGGCAGAAGAGACAATCAGTGATATAGAAGACCAAAGGATGGAAAATAAAGAAGCTGAGAAAAAGGGAGATGAACAACTACTGGATCACGAGGGCAGAATTTGAGAGAGAAGTGATACCATAAGATGAAACAACATTAGACTAAGTGGGATCCCAGAAGAAAAGAAAGAGAGAGGGGGGCAGAAGGTATATTGGAGCAAATTATAACAGAGAACTTCCCTAATGTGGGGAAGGAAACAGGCATCAAAATCCAGGAGGCACAGAGAAACCCTCTCAAAATCAATAAAAATAGTCAACACCCCGACACCTAAAACTAAAACTTATGACTTTCAGAGACAAAGAGAAAATCCTGAAAGCAGCTTGGGAGAAGAGATATATAACCTACAATGGTAGAAACATTAGATTGGCTACAGACCCATCTACAGAGACCTGGCAGGCCAGAAAGGACTGGCATGATATATTCAGAGCACTACACGTGAAAAATATGCAGCCAAGAATACTATATCCAGCTAGGCTGTCACTGAAAATAGAAGGAGAGATTAAAAGTTTCCAGGACAAACAAAAACTAAAGGAATTTGCAAACATGAAACCAGCCCTACAAGAAATATTGAAAGGGGTCCCCTAAGCAAAGACAGAGCCTAAAATCAGCATAGACCAGAGAGGAACACAGACAATATACAGTAACAGTCACCTTACAGGCAATACAATGGCACTAAATTCCTATCTTTCAATAGTTTCCCTGAATGTAAATGGGCTAAATGCCCCAATCAAAAGACACAGGCTATCAGATGGATTAAAAAGCAAGACCCATCGATATGCTGTCTGCAAGAGACTCATTTTAGACCCAAAGACACCCCGACATTGAAAGTGAGGGGGTGGAAAACCACCTACCATGCTAATGGACACCAAAAGACAGCTGGGGTGGCAATCCTTATATCAGACAAATTAGATTTTAAAACGAAGACTGTAAAAAGAGATGAGGAAGGACCCTATATCCTACTTAAAGGGTCTATCCAACAAGAAGATCTAACAATTGTAAATATCTATGCCCCTAACATGGGAGCAGCCAATTATAGAAGACAATTAATAACAAAAGCTAAGAAACACATTGACAACAATACAATACTAGCGGGGGACTTAAACACCCCACTGACTGAAATGGACAGATCATCTAAGCAAAAGATCTACAAGGAAATAAAGACTTTAAATGACATACTGGACCAAATGGACTTCACAGACATATTCAGAACATTCCATCCCAAAGCAACAGAATACACATTCTTCTCTAGTGCCCATGGAACATTCTCCAGAATAGATCACATCCTAGGACACAAATCAGGTCTCAACTGGTACCAAAATATTGGGATTATTCCCTGCATATTTTCAGACCACAATGCTTTGAAACTAGAATTCAATCACAAGAGGAAAGTTGGAAAGAACTCAAATACATGGAGGCTAAAGAGCATCCTACTAAAGAATGAATGGGTCAACCAGGAAATTAAAGAAGAATTAAAGAAATTCATGGAAACAAATGAAAATCAAAACACAACTGTTCCAATTTTTGGGATGCAGCAAAGGCAGTCCTAAGAGGAAAGTATATAGCAATACAAGCCTTTATCAAGAAACAAGAAAGGTCTAAAATACACAACCTAACCCTACACCTAAAGGAGCTAGAGAAAAAACAGCAAATAAAGCCTACACCCAGCAGGAGAAGAGAAATAATAAAGATCAGAGCAGAAATCAATGAAATAGAAACCAAAAGAAGAGTAGAACAGATCAACGAAACTAGGAGCTGGTTCGTTGAAAGAATTAGCAAGATTGATAAACCCCTGGAAAGACTTATCAAAAAGAAAAGAGAAATGACCCAAATCAACAAAATCATGAATGAAAGAGGAGAGATCACAACCAACACCAAAGAAATACAAACAATTATAAGAACACATTATGAGCAGATATATGCCAGCAA
Organism: Callorhinus ursinus; assembly: GCF_003265705.2. Classification (NCBI taxonomy): domain Eukaryota; kingdom Metazoa; phylum Chordata; class Mammalia; order Carnivora; family Otariidae; genus Callorhinus; species Callorhinus ursinus. Next base: position 4,972,054 of record NW_027397067.1, read on the forward strand.
ATTAGATAACCTGGAAGAAATGGATGCATTCTTAGAGATGGATCAATTACCAAAACTGAACCAGGAAGAAATAGAAAACCTGGACAGACTTATAACCACTAAGGAAATTGAAGCAGTCACCAAAAATCTCCCAAAAAACAAAAGCCCAGGGCCAGATGGCTTCCCAGGGGAATGTTACCAAACATTTAAAGAAAAATTAATACCTATTCTCCTGAAACTTATCCAAAAAATAGAAATGGAAGGAAAACTTCCAAACTCATTTTATGAGGCCACCATTACCTTGATTCCAAAACCAGAAAAAGACCCCATCAAAAGGAGAATTACAGACCAATATCCTTGATGAATATGGATGCAAAAATTCTCACCAAAATACTAGCCAATAGCCAACAGCACATTAAAAGGATTATTCACCACGACCAAGTGGGATTTATCCCTGGGCTGCAAGGTTGGATCAACATCCACAAATCAATCAACATGATATAATACATTAACAAAAGAAAGAACAAGAATCATATGATCCTCTCAATAGATGTAGAAAAAGCATTTGACAAAGTACAGCATCCTTTCTTGATCAAAACTCTTCAGAGTATAGGGATAGAGGGTACATACCTCAATATCATAAAAGCCATCTATGAAAAACCTACAGCAAATATCATTCTCAATGGGGAAAAACAGAGCTTTCCCCCTAAGGTCAGGAATGTGGCAGGGATGTCCACTATCACCACTGCTATTCAACATAGTATTAGAAGTCATAGCCACAACAATAAGACAACAAAAAGAAATCAAAGGCATCCAAATCGGCAAAGAAGTCAAACTCTCACTGTTTGCAGATGATACGATACTTTATGTAGAAAACCCAAAAGACTCCACCCCAAAACTGCTAGAACTCATACTCGAATTCAGTAAAGTGGCAGGATATAAAATCAATGCACAGAAATCAATGGCATTCCTATACACCAACAACAAGACAGAAGAAAGAGAAATTAAGGAGTTGATTCCATTTACAACTGCACCCAAAACCATAAGATACCTAGGAATAAATCTAACCAAAGAGGCAAAGGATCTGTACTCAGAAAACTATAAAATACTCATGAAAGAAATTGAGGAAGACACAAAGAAATGGAAAAACCTTCCATGCTCATGGATTGGAAGAACAAATATTGTGAAGATATCAATGCTACCTAGAGCAATCTACACATTCAATGCAATCCCCATCAAAATACCATCCACTTTTTTCAAAGCAATGGAACAAATAATCCTAAAATTTGTATGGAACCAGAAAAGACCCCGAATAGCCAGAGGAATGTGGAAAAAGAAAAGCAAAGCTGGTGGCATCACAATTCTGGACTTCCAGCTCTATTACAAAGCTGTCATCATCAAGACAGTATGGTACTGGCATAAAAACAGACACATAGATCAATGGAACAGAATCGAGAGCCCAGAAATGGACCCTCAACTCTATGGTCAACTAATCTTTGACAACACCAGAAAGAATGTCCAGTGGAAAAAAGACAGTCTCTTCAACAAATGGTGTTGGGAAAATTGGACAGCCACATGCAGAAGAATGAAACTGGACCATTTCCTTACACCACACACAAAAATAGATCAAAATGGTTGCAAGACCTGAATGTGAGACAGGAATCCATCAACATCCTAAAGGAGAACACAGGCAGCAACCTTTTTGACCTCAGCCACAACAACTTCTTCCTAGAAACATTGCCAAAGGCAAGGGAAGCAAGGGCCAAAATGAACTATTGGGATTTCATCAAGATAAAAAGCTTTTGCACAGCAAAAGAAACAGTCCACAAAACCGAAAGACAACCGACAGAATGGGAGAAAATATTTGCAAATGACATATCAGATAAAAGGCTAGTATCCAAAATCTATAAAGAACTTATCAAACTCAACACCCAAAGAACAAATAATCCAATCAAGAAATGGGCAGAAGACATGAACAGACATTTCTGTAAAGAAGACATACAAATGGCCAACAGACACATGAAAAAGTGCTCAACATCGCTCGGCATCAGGGAAATCCAAATCAAAACCTCAATGAGATACCACCTCACATCAGTCAGAATGGCTAAAATTAACAAGTCAGGAAAGGACAGATGTTGGCGGGGATGCAGAGAAAGGGGAACCCTCCTACACTGTTGGTGGGAATGCAAGCTGGTGCAGCCACTCTGGAAAACAGTATGGAGGTTCCTCAAAAAGTTGAAAATAGAGCTACCATACGATCCAGCAATTGCACTACTGGGTATTTACCACAAAGATACAAATGTAGGGAATCAAAGGGGTATGTGCACCTCAATGTTTACAGCAGCAATGTCCACAATATCCAAACTGTGGAAAGAACCAAGATGTCCATTGATAGATGAATGGATAAAGAAGATGTGGTCTATATATACAATGGAATATTATGCAGCCATCAAAAGGAATGAGATCTTGCCATTTGCAACGATGTGGATGGAACTGGAGGGTGTTATGCTGAGTGAAATAAGTCAATCAGAGAAAGGTATGTATCATATGACCTCACTGATATGAGGAATTCTTAATCTCAGGAAACAAACTGAGGGTTGCTGGAGTGGGGAGGCGGGGGAGGGATGGGGTGGCTGGGTGATAGACATTGGGGAGGGTATGTGCTATGGTGAGCACTGTGAATTGTGCAAGACTGTTGAATCACAGATCTGTACCTCTGAAACAAATAATGCAATATATGTTAAGAAAAAAGAAAAGAAGATAGCAGGAAAGGAAGAATGAAGAGGGGGAAATAGGACGGGGAGACGAACCATGAGAGACAATGGACTCTGAAAAACAAACTGAGGGTTCTAGAGGGGAGGGCGGTGGGGAGATGGGTTAGCCTGGTCATGCATATTTTAGAGGGCACATTCTGCATGGAGCACTGGGTGTTATGCACAGACAATGAATCATGGAACACTACATCAAAAACTAATGATGTAATGTATGTTGATTAACATAACAATAAAAAATTTAAAGAAAAAAAAGAAGACATGTTAAATAAATGTACAATGGAATATGACTCAGCCATAAAAAAGAATGAAATCTTGCCATTTGCAATGACATGGATAGAGCTAAAAATACCATGCTAAGTGAAATAAGTCAGGAAAAGACGAATACCATATGATTTCACTCATATGTGGAATTTAAGAAACAAAAGAAATGAGCAAAAGGAAAAAAAAAAAAAGAGGGAGAGAAGCAAACCAAGTAACAGACTCTTAGTTATAGAGAACAAAGTGATGGTTACCAAAAAGGAGATGGGTAGGAGGATGGGCTAAATAGGTGATAGGGATTAAGGAGTGCACTTGCTGTGATGAGCACCAGGTGTTGTATGGAAGTGTTGAATCACTATATTGTATACCTGAAACTAATATTACACTGTATGTTAATGGGAAGATAAATAAAAACTTTAAAAAAAAAAGAATGAAAAAGTGCAGAAGGCCCACATGAGTTATGGGACACCAACAAACAAAATAATATTCACACTATCCCTCTTAGGAGAAGGGACAGAAAAGGGGGCAGAAAGCTTATTTAAAGAAATAATGGCTGAAAACGTTCCAGATCTGTGAAGAAATTTAAACATCTATATGCATAAAGCTCATAAGTCCCCATATGGATTCAACCCAAACAAGAATTCACCAAGACACATTCTAATAAAAGTGTCAAAATCAAAGATAAAGAAGTTTGAAAGCAGCAAGAGAAAAGAAACCTATCTCATACAAGGGAACCCCAGAATGCTATAGGAAGATTTCTTAACAGAAAGCCTGCAGGCCAGGAGAGAGTGGGATGATACATTTCAAAGTGCTAAAAGAAAAAAAAAAAGTGCCAAATAAGAATACTTTATTTACAAAGTTAAACTTCAAAAATGAAGGAGAAATAAAGCCTTTTCCAGACAAACAAAAGCTAAAGAGTTCATCACCACTAGACCTGCCTTACAAGAAATACTAAAAGGAGTTCAAGCTGAAATGAAAGGATGCTAACAAGCAAAATGAGAATACATGAAAGTATAAAATTCACTGGTAAAGGTAAGTATATAGTCAAATTCAGAATACTCTAATACTGTAATGGTGGTGAGTAAATCATTTAACTCTAGTATTAAGGTTAAAGAACAAAAATATTAAAAATAATTATAGCTACAATAATTTGTTAATGAATACACAATATAAAAAGATATAAATTGTTACATCAAAAACATAAATGTTGTAGGGGAGAGTAAGTGTAGAGTTTTTGTAAGTGATGAAAGTTAAGTTGTTACAAGCATAAAACAGTTATATTTTATATGTACCTCATATCAACAACAAAGCAAAAACTTACAGTAGATATGCAAATGATAAAGAGAAAGGAATTAAAGCATTCCACTATGGAAAATCACTAAATCACAAAGGAAGAAAGGAAAAAAAGGAAGTACAAACAGCCAGAAAATAATAAACAAGTAAACAATAGTGGCTCCTTATATATATGAATAATTAGTTTAAATGTAAGTGCATTGAATTTCTCTAATCAAAAGACAAAGATTGGCTGAAAGGACTGAAAAAGAGAGAACCAACTATATGACAGCTTCAAGAGACTCACTTCAGCTTTAAAGACACATACAAGCTCAAAGTAAAGAGTTAGAAAAAGATACTCCACACAAATGGAAACCAAAAGAGAGGAGGGATAGCTGTACTTATATCAGACAAAATAGACTTCAAGTCAAAAACTATAATAAGAGACAAAAAAGTTCATATATAATAATAAAATGGTCAATTCATCAAGAGGATATACAATTGCAGATATATATACATCCAACACCAGAGCAACTAAATACATTAAGCAAATATTAACAAATCTGAAGGCAGAAATAGACAGCAATGCAATAATAGTAGGTAACTTCTATACCCCACTTTTAATAATGCATAGATCATCCAACAAAATAAATAAGAAAATATTGGACTTGAACCATACTTTAGCCAGACAGACCTAAGAGACATATGTATAACATTCCATCCAGCAGCAGCAGAATACACATTCTTCTCAAGCACACATGGAACATTATCTAGGATAGATCACATTTTAGGTCACAAAGCAAGCCTTCACATACTTCAGAAGACTTAAATCATACTAAGTATCTTTTCTGACCACAATGGAATGAAAGTGGAAACCAATAATTGAAGGAAAACTGGAAAATTCACAAATATGTGGGAATTAAACAACACACTCCTGAACAATCAATGGGTCAAAGAAAATTTAAAAGGGAAATCAAAAAATATCTTGAAACAAATGAAAATTGAAACATAACATACTAAACTTAGGGGATGCAACAAAAGCAGTTCTAAGAGGGAAGTTGATAACAGTAAGTACCTACATTAAGAAAAAAGAAAGATTTTAAATAAGTAAGAACTTTATACCTCTAAGAACTAGAAAAAGAACAAACTAAGCCCAAACTTAGCAGAAGGAAGGAAATAACAAAGATCTGAGCAGATATAAATAATAAAGAAAATTAGAAAAACAATAGAAAAGATCAATGAAACCAAGAGCTGGGTTTGGGAAAGACTAAGAAAAAAAGAAAGAAGACTCAAATAAGTAAATTGAAAATTAAAGAGGAGATAGGACAACTGTTACCACAGAAATACAAAGAATCATAAGAGACTACTATGAACAATTATACACCAGCACATTCGATAACCTAGAAGAAATGGATACATTCCTAAAAACATACAAACTACCATGACTGAATCATGAAGAAATGGAAAAATCTGAAGACCTGTAACTAGTAAGGAGAGTGAGTCTGTAATCAAAAACACCCAACAAAGAAAAGTCCAGGACCAGATGGCTTCAGTGGTGAATCCTACCAAATATTTAAAGACGAATTAATGCCAACCCTTCTCAAACTCTTCGAAAAAATTGAAGCAGAAGGAACATTTCCAAAATCACTTTACAAGGCATTACTCTTCTGCCAAGCCAGAAAAGGGCACTACAAGTAAAGAAAAGTACAGGCCAATATCTCTCATGAACATAGATGAAAAAATCCTCTACAATATACTAGCAAACTAAATTCAACAGCACATTGAAAGGGTCATGTGCCAGGATCAAGTGAGATTGATCCCTAGGATGCAAAGATGGCTGAATATGCACAAATCAATAGATATGATATAGCACATTAACAGAAGGAAAGATAAAAATCAAATGATCATCTCAATAGATGCAGAAAAAGCATTTGACAAAATTCAACATTCTTCCATGATAAAAAAATTTTAACAAAGTGGGTTTAAAAGGAACATATCTCAACATAATAAAAGCCATATAACAAGCCACAGTTAAATCATACTTGATGAAAGCTGAAAGCTTTTTCTCTAAAATCAAGAGCAAAGCTAGTGTGCCCACTCTCACCACTTCTGTTGAACATAGTACTGGAAGTCCCAGCCAGAAAAATTAGGCAAGAAAAAAAAATAAATAAAAGGCATCCAAATCAGAAAAGAAATAAAATTGTTTCTGCTTGCAGATGACATGATCTTATAAATAGAAAACTCTAATAAATTCAGTATAGTTGCAGGATACAAAATCAATATATGAAAATCTTTTGCCTTTTTATATATGAACAACAAACTGAAAGAGAAATTAAGAAAGCAATCTCATTTACAATTGCATCAAAAAGAATAAAATACTTAGGAATAAATTTAGCCAACAAGGTGAAAACTCTGTACACTGAAAACTATATAACATTAATGAAAGAAATTAAAGGTATAAATAAATAAAGATACTTCATGTTCAGAGACTGGAATAATTAATATGGTTACAATATCCATACAACCCAAAGTGATACAGAGATTCAATGTAATCTCTATCAAAACTATAATGGCATTTTTCACAGGAATAGAAAAACCTATTTCTAAATCCTTAAATTCATATGGAACCATGAAAGACCCCAAACAGCCAAAGCAATTCTGAGAAAGAACATGGCTGGAGAAATCACACCTGACTCCAAGCTATAGAGCTGACCCTTGAACAAGACGGGTTTGAACTGTATATGTCCACTTACATGTGGATTTTTTTCAATAGGTATGTATACAGTAATGTAAGTGTATTTTCTCTTTCTTATTATTTTCTTTTTTTTAAGATTTATCTATTTATTTGAGAGAGAGAGCATAAGTGGGGGGAGGGGGAAAGGGAGAGAGAATCTCAAGCAGACTCCTCGCTGAGTGCAGAGCCCAACACAGGGCTCAATCCCACCACCCTGAGATCATGACCTGAGCCAAAACCAAGAGTCAGACACTTAACTGACTGAGCCACCCAGGTGTCCCATCTTCCTTATTATTTTCTTAATAACATTTTCTTTTCTCTAGCTTATGTTATTGTAAGAATATAGTATATAATATATATATCATACAAAATACATGTTAATGGACTGTTTATGTTATTGGTAAGGCTTCCAGTCAACAGTAGGCTATTAGCAGTTAAGTTTTGGGTAAGTCAAAAGTTATACACAAGTTCTCAGCCAGGTGAGGGGTTGGTGCCCCTAGCCCCTGCATTGTTCAAGGCTATAGTATTACAAAGCTATAGTAACCAAACCAGTATGATACTGGCATTAAAAGAGACACACAGACCAATGGAACTAAATAGACCAGAAGGTCAACTAATCTTTGACAAGAATGCCAAGAATGCACAAGGATAGTCTCTTCAATAAATAGTGTTGGGAAAACTGGATAACCACATGCAAAAGAATAAAACTGGACCCCTATCTTACACCACTCACAAAAATTAATTAAATATGGTTTAAAGATTCAAATGTTAAGAACTGAGACCTTAAATCCCCTAGAAGATAACATAGGGAATATGCTTCTTGACATTGCCCTTGGCAAAGATTTTTTGGATTTGACTTCAAAAGCAAAAACAACAAAAGCAAAAATAAATGAGTGGGAATATATCAAACTAGACAGCTTCTACACAGCAAAGGAAACCATACACAAAATGAAAAGGCAACCTATAGAATGGGAGAAAATATTTGCTAACCATATATCTGATAAGGGGTTAATATCTAAAATGCATAGGGAACTCATTCAACTCAATAGCAATAATAATAATAATAATAATCTGATTTTAAAATAGGGGAAGGGACCTGAATAGATATTTTCCAAAGAAGACATACAAATGTCCAACGGGTATATGAAAAGGTACTCAGCATCACTAATCATCAGGGAAATGCAAATCAAAACCACAGTGAGATATCATCTTGCACCAGTTAGAATGGCTATCATCATAAAGACAAGAGAAAAAGTGTTGACAAGGATATGGAGAAAAGGGAACTCTTTTGCATTGTTGGTAGGAATGAAAATTGATGTAGCCACTATGGAAAACAGTATGAGATTCCTCAGGAAATTAAAAATGGAATTACCATATGATTCAGCAATCCCACTGCTGCATATGTATCCAAAGGAAATAAAATCAGTATATCAAAGAGATAACTACTTTCATGTTTATTGCAGCATTATACACAATAGCCAAGATATGAAATACTACACAACTGTCCATCTCTGGATGAATGGATAAATAGTATGTGGTATATACTTATAACCACAGAATATTATTCAGTCATAAAAAAAGAAGAAAATTTTGCCATTTGTGACAACATGGATGAATCTGGAGGGGCATTATCAGTGAAATAAGCCAAAGATTAACACTGTATAGTATCACTTATATGAGTAATATTAAAATTAAAAAAATGTTCAACTCACAGAATCAGAGAATAAAATGGTGGTTTCCAGGGGCCTGGAAGTGGGGAAGATGGGGAGATGTTGGTCAAAGGGTACAAACATTCAGTTATAAAATAAGTTCTGAGGATCCAGGATGCACATGGTGACTCTAGTTAATAATACTGTATTGTTAGATTTGAAATTTGCTAAGTAAACATCCTCACATATGCACCCAAAAAAGACAACTACGTGAGGTGAAGGATGTGTTAATTAACTTGATTGTGGTAATGATTTCCCAATGTATACATATTTCAACACATCACATTGTACATTTTAAATACAATTTTGTTAATTAAAATTCAATTAAAGCTGGCAAAAATTAAAATAAAATAATCCAAAACAATATAATGAAAAGGCAACTGCAAAATTATAATCTATATCAAATTTTAAATCAAATTTCTTAAAATTAAACTAAAATCTTTAATTATAAAAATTCAATAAATCTCATTAAATATTTTTACAAAACTAAATCTATTTGTAATTAAGCATTCTAGGTCTACACAGTTACCAGTGTAAAGAATCTGTATCGTACTTCACATATATTCAACTAGACACATGTATATATAGCTGTAAAGTGTTATGCATTTAAGGATAAGATAAACTTATTATTGTATTATAAATTATAAATTAAAATTATATTGTATTTTATAAATTCCTTAGCCACCATGTGCAGCTATTTCAAATGCCATGCTAATTTATGAGTACTTCCAGACCATGAAAGGGTATATGAAGACAATCAAGGAAATGGATGTTCAACAATATTGGGAAATAGTATTTTATTATGCAAGAATTAGGATGGTTTTCAAGGTATTTTGAATGGAGAGATTTGACAAGTTAACATATTGGTGGTTTCTCTTACCAACATATTTTCACATCTCAAATCCTCTCTGCACTCCAAAGCAGTGGTCTTCTCCAGTGTTAGCACTGGTATAACCCATAAATCTTGGCAGCGTTTGGAGAGGTAACATCACCTTTTGTTTTGAGGAATTGAGGCAAGATATGTGAAGAAGCATTTTCCAGAACCAGAATAGAGTTGATGATAAGATCAGATGTTGGGGTTACATGTGTACTGTGTCAGCACTGAGCACCAGATTCCAGGGACAGAGGCACCCATGGGTTGTTTGTTTGCCCCAGGTTAGTTGAGGGAGGTTCCTCACCTATTCATCTCATCTACTAAGTGTCTTGCACTATTCTCCTTTCAGTCACTAAGCCCCACTGCCATTCTTTCAGTTGCTTTAAGTGCCAAAATCTTTCCTGTCTTAGACTTCACACCTCTGCTTGGAAGTTCTTCAAATGGCTACCTCCTCATTCTGCAGGTCTCAACTTAAATGTCCTTTTCTCGGGCAAGGAAGCCCTGATTTTCTAAATAAACTCCTCCACTCCAATCACCTATGTTTCATCACTGCACCATTTTCCACATAGTTTCAGAATTTTCACTCTATATATTTGGGGCTTTTTCTTTATTATCTATGTCCCATTTCGAATATAAGAGCCACAAGGAAGGACCACAAAGCACTCCGATTAGCACACAATATGCACTACATTATTGTTGGTGGGACGTAGAGAGGGGAAAAGACTGGAAAATTCTCCATAGGGAAGAGTTATAAACAGATCAATTCTCCATTTAAAAATACTTCTAGAAATGACTGTTCATTAGTTTGCCACATTTTAGTGTTGTGGAAAACTAAAAGAAGAAAAAGTAAGCAATAATGGAGCATTTAAATTATGTTGTTCTCATACTGGACTTAACATCAAAGAGCTAAGCTCCTTACCCTGTACAGTATCTTAGCCAGATGTCTAAGCATTCAATTAACCTGGGTCTCCATTCGGATGCATCCAGGAAACATTCTGCTTGGTGACTGGGCTGTTACACAGATAAATTAGCTAAGTCATGAGTGCTTGTGGGGACCTAACAGCCCTTAGTAAGCCCTGCTAAATTTAGCCACTTCCAAACATCCCTTAGATGCTGTCACTTGAGGGTCCCTTTAAGACTCTCTACACATATCTCAAACTTCTCTAATAACTCTAGGGCTAATTTTCTCCAGAAAAAAAGGAAAAAACTCAAATTTTTTAGCACTTAGTTTGGAACTCATGCTTTTATCATTGTTCATATTCTACAAATATGATATCCTTATCCCAAGGTATTCTTCACTTAGCTCATATACAGTGCTCAGTAAATGTCACCTATTATTTTATTATTACCTCTGATAAATACTAAGGGAATTTTGTCCAGTAATTATACACACACACACACACACACACACACACACACACACACACGTTTATTTATTATCTATATTTTAAAATAAAAAGTAAGGTTTAAGGTTCTTAATAAACTTGCCCATATCAAAGTTAAAATTAAACTCCCATGTCCTGGTATTCCTTTTTTAATGTTCTTGTTACTACATACAATAACTGTACCTACTTAAAATATTTCCACTTACTTTAGTGCCTCCAGAGTTTGTTTGATTAAAAGTTATTTCAAAAATGCTTACTGAGAAAAATGAAGTATATTACAGAAAATTTCACTTAATTTAGATCACTTCTCTTGCTGGATTAAAATGATCTCTTTTACATTTAACACTCACAGTGTATGTGTGCACATATATACATTCTTTTTTAAAAACTGTACATCCTTGGGAAGCCCTGAAATGTTTGCATTCTCTACAGAGCAACTGAAGCTAGGGTACAGGATTAACAAAGACCATGGCAAATAAAATTAAAGTATCTCTGAGAATGAAACAATGAGCAAATGCATTTCTGCTTTACAAAGTTCAATTTCCATACAACTTCCTAGGCATACGTAAAGTACATGAGCTATGAGTAAAATGAGCTGGAAAAAGCTATAGAGATAATCAACCCCAACTCTCATTTCTCAAATGAGAAACTGAAGGCCAAGTGAAAAAAATTATAATAGCTCTTTTGAGATATAATTTGCATACCAAAAAAAATCACTCAACAGGTACAATTCAGTGGTTTTTAGAATATTGACAGATTTATAGACATCACCACTAATTTTAGAATATCTCTACTACCCCAAAAAGATCACCCCATATAATTATGCCCCATTAGTCATATCATCACACCATATTCATTAGCTCTAATTCCCCCATTGACTCTTACCTCTCAGCCCCTGACAATCACTAATCTGCATTTCTGCTTCTATGGATGTGTCTATTCTGAGCATTTATATAAATAAAATCATACAATATATGATGATTTGTAACTGGCTTCCCTCACTTAGAATGTTTTCAAGTATCATCCATATTGTGCATGAATCTGTACTTCATCCCTCCTATTGCCAAATAATATTCCATTGTATGGATATTCCATATTTTCTTTATCCACTCTTCCCGATTAATAATGTAAGTATGAACATATTTGTACAGCCTTTTGTGTGGAAATATGTTCTCATTTTCTTCTCTATTTAACTGACATTAGTATTTCTCGTTCATATGGTAATTCTGTGTTTAACATTTTGAGAAATTGCCAAACTGTTCTCCCAAATGGCTGCTCCATTTCCCAATTCCATCAGCAGTGAATGAGGGTTCCAGTTTCTCCACACCCGCTGATACTTGTTATTATCTGTCTTTTTTATATTTTAGCCATCCTAGTTAATGTAAAATTATATCTTATTGTGTTTTTCATTTGCATTTCCTTAATTACTAATGATACTGAACATCACCTCGTGCTTTATTGGCTGTTTGTGTATCTTCTTTCAAGAAAAAGCTATTCAAATACTTTGCCCAATTTTAATCAGGTTGTTTTTTTATTGTTGACATATTCTAGATACTGGATCCTTGTCAGACATAGAATTTGAAGATATTTCTCCCATTCTTTGAGAAGTTTTTTTCATTTTCTTGGTGGTGCACTTCATTTCTTGAAGTGCAAAAGTTGTTAACTTTGATGAAGAACAATTTATTTTTTCCTCTTGTCACTTTGTGTTTGGTGTTGTAAGAATCCATTCCCTAACACAAGACCATGAAGATTTACTCCCATGTGTTTTTTTTTAAGATTATATTTATTTATTTGAGAGATAATGAGAGATAGAGAGCACGAGAAGGAAGAGGGTCAGAGGGAGAAGCAGACTCCCTGCTGAGCAGGGATCCCGATGTGGGACTCGATCCCGGGACTGATCATGACCTGAGCTGAAGGCAGTCGCTTAACCAACTTACTCCCATGTTTTATTCTCAGAGTTTATAGTTTTCACATTTACATTTATGTCAATGATCCATTTTGCATTAATTTCTATTTGAAACAGAGGTCTAACTTCATTCATTTCCATGTGGACATACAGTTATTCCAGTACCATTTGTTGAAAAGACGTGGCACCCTTGTCAATTCATTTGATCATTAATGAGTTTATTTCTGCACTCTCAATACTATTCCATTGATATCTATGTCATGTCTATTCTTATACCATTACTGCACAATCTTGATAACAACATATTTGTATTAAGTTTTGAAATTAAGAAGTATGAGTCCTCCAACTTTGTTTTTTCTGTTTCAAGATTGTTTATTCTGGGTGTCTTGCATTTCTATATGAATATTAGCATCAGCTGGTCAATTTCTGCAAAAAGGCAGCTAGAACTTGAATAGGGATTTATTTGATCTATGGACCAGTTTGAGAAGTATTGCTATCTTAATATTAAGTGTTCCAACCCATGAACATGAGGTGCCCTTCCATTTATTTCTTCTTTAATGTCTTTCAACATGGTTCCAGTGTGCTATTGACCGAATGTTTGTCTCCCCAAAACATTCATATGTTGAAGCCTCATTTCCAATATGATGGAATTTGGGAGACAATTAGGTCATAAAGCTGAAGCTCCCTTTTATTCCTAATTTGTTGGCTGTTTCTAACAAGAAAAGGTGTTGAATTTGTCAATTATTTTCTCTGCATATATTGAGATGGTCATGTGGTATTTGTCCTTTATTCTAGTAATACAGTGTGTGACATCAGTAGATTTTGGATGTGAAAACAACCTTGCATTCTTGGGTGAATTCCCACTTGCTCATAGTGTATAATCCTTTTATAAGTTCCTGGGTTAAATTCGCTAATATTTTCTTGAGGATTTTTACATCTCTCTTCATAAAGGATATTAATCTATGGTTTTCTTGTGATGGTTTTGTACGATTTTGGTATAAGAGTAATACAGGCTTCATAAAATGAACTAGGAAGTATTCCTTCCTCTTTTGGTTCTTGAAAATATTTGTCAAGAGTTCTTACTAATAGCTTTTAAATGTGTGGGAGAATTCACCACCATCTGAGGCTATTTGATACTGGGGTATAACTATGAGAATTTTCTTAAATTACTACTTCAATCTCTTTATTTGTTGTAGGTCTACTCAGATTTTCTAATTCTTCTTGAGTCAGTGCTGGCTGTTTGTGTCTTTCTGGGAATTGGACCATTTCATCTACATTACCTACTATATGCATAGTCTTGGACCCTCACAATTATTTTTATTTCTGTAATTTCAGAAATAATGTCCCCTCCTTCATTCCAGACTCTAGTAATTTGAATCTTCTCCCCTTTTTTCTCGGTCAGTCTACTAAAGGTTTGTCGATATTGTTGATCTTTCTGAAGAACCAACTTTCAATTTTGTTTTACTTTTTTGTTTTTGTATTCTAAGTTTCATTTATTTCTTTTTTTTTAAGATTTTATTTATTTATTTCAGAGACAGAGAGAGAATGAGAGATAGAAAGCACGAGAGGGAAGAGGGTCAGAGGGAGAAGCAGACTCCCTGCTGAGCAGGAAGCCCGATGTGGGACTCGATCCCAGGACTCCAGGATCATGACCTGAGCCGAAGGCAGTCGCTTAACCAACTGAGCCACCCAGGTGCCCTGAGTTTCATTTATTTCTGCTCTAATATTTATTCTTCCTATTTTCTGTTTGCTTTGGATTGAGTTTGCTCTTTTTTATCTTTTAAGGTGGAGAATTAGGTTATTCATTTGAGATCTCTATTCTTTTCAAAATACAAGCATTTACAACTCCAAATATCCCTCTAATCATGGCTGTAGCTACAGCAGTTAATTGTTGCTATCTTAAGTTTGCACTTTCATTCACCTCATTTTCTAATTCTCATTGTGATTTCTTCTTTGACCCATTGTTTTTTAGGTGTGTTTTGCTTAATTTCCACATATTTCTGAATTTCCCAAGTTTCCTTTTGTTATTGATTTCAAATTCCATTCCAGGGAGTTAATATTTTGTATTATTTTAATTACTTGACAGAAAGTATTGAAAAATCCAACTATTATTAAAATATCTATTTCTCCTTTCAATTTTATCAATTTTTATTTATGCATTTTGGGATTCAGTTGTTAGATGCATATAGGTTTATAATCATCATGTGTTCATGATGGATTAAATCTTTCATGATTTGTAAAAGTCATGCTTTGTTTCTAGCAAAAATTTGTCTTAAAGGCTATTCTGATATTAGTATAGCCATTTCACCCATCTTGTGGTTGCTTCTTGCATACTATATCTTTTCTATTCTTTTGCTTTTAAATTATTTGTTTCTTTATCCTTTAAATTTTTTATTGTTTTGTTAATCACCATATATTACATCATTAGTTTTTGATGTAGTGTTCCATGATTCATTGTTTGTGCTTAACAACCAGTGCTCCACACAGAACGTGCCCTCTTTAATACCCATCACCAGGCTAACACATCCCCCCACTCCTCCCCTCTAGAACCCTCAGTTTGTTTTTCAGAGTCCATCGTCTCTCATGGTTCGTCTTCCCCTCCAATTTACCCCCCTTCATTCTTCCCCTCCTGCTATCTTCTTTTTTTTTTTTCTTAACATATATTGCATTATTTGTTTCAGAGGTACAGATCTTTGATTCAACAGTCTTGCACAATTCACAGCACTCACCATAGCACATATCCTGCCCAATGTCTATCACCCAGCCACCCCATCCCTCCCCATACTGAGCAACCCTCAGTATGTATCCAGGGATTAAGAATTCCTCATATCAGTGAAGTCATATGATACATGTCTTTCTCTGATTGACTTATTTCACTCAGCATAACACCCTCCAGTCCCATTCACTTCATTGCAAATGGCAAGATCTCATTCCTTTTGATGGCTGCATAGTATTCCATTGTGTATATATACCACCTCCTCTTTATCCATCCATCCGTCAATGGACATCTTGGCTCTTTCCACAGTTTGGCTATTGTGGACATTGCTGCTATAAACATTGGGGTGCACATACCCCTTCAGATCCCTACATTTGTATCTTTGGGGTAAATACCCAGTAGTTCAATTGCTGGATCATAGGGTAGTTCTATTTTCAAGTTTTTGAGGAGCCTCCAAACTGTTTTCCGGAGTGGCTGCACCAGCTTGCATTCCCACCAACAGTGTAGGAGGGTTCCCCTTTCTCCACATCCCCGCCAACATCTGTCGTTGCCTGACTTGTTAATTTTAGCCATTCTGACTGGTGTGAGGTGGTATCTCATTGAGGTTTTGATTTGGATTTCCCTGATGCCGAGCGATGTTGAGCACTTTTTCATGTGTCTGTTGGCCATTTGGATACCTTTGGAAAAATGTCCGTTCATGTCTTCTGGCCATTTCTTGATTGGATTATTTGTTCCTTGGGTGTTGAGTTTGATAAGTTCTTTACAGATTTTGGATATTAGCCCTTTATCTGATATGTCATTTGCAAATATTTTCTCCCATTCTGTTGGTTGTCTTTTGGTTTTGCTGGCTGTTTCTTTTGCTATGCAAAAGCTTTTTATCTTGATGAAATCCCAATAGTTCATTTTGGCCCTTGCTTCCCTTGCCTTTGGTGATGTTTCTAGGAAGAAGTTCCTGCGGCTAAGGTCAAAGAGGTTGCTCCCTGTGTTCTCCATTAGGATTTTGATGGACTCCTGTCTCACATTTAGGTCTTTCAACCATTTGTAATCTATTTTTGTGTGTGGTGTAAGGAAATGGTCCAGTTTCATTCTTCTGCATGGGGCTGTCTAATTTCTCCAACACAATTTGTTGAAGACATTGTCTTGTTCCATTGGACATTCTTTCCTGCTTTGTTGAAGATTAGTTGACCATAGAGTTGAGGGTCCATTTCTGGGCTCTCTATTCTGTTCCACTGATCTATGTGTCTGTTTTCGTGCCAGTACCATACTGTCTTAATGATGACAGCTTTGTAATAGAGCTGGAAGTCTGGAATTTTGATGCTGCCAGCTTTGCTTTTCTTTTTCAACATTCTTCTGGCTATTCGGGGTCTTTTCTGGTCCCATACAAATTTTAGGATTATTTGTTCCATTTCTTTGAAAAAAGTGGATGGTATTTTGACGGGAATTGCATTGAATGTGTAGATTGCTCTAGGTAGCATTGACACCTTCACAATGTTTATTCTTCCAATCCATGAGCATGGAAGGTTTTTCCATTTCTCTGTGTCTTCCTCAATTTCTTTCATGAGTATTTTATCGTTTTCTGAGTACAGATCCTTTGCCTTTTGGTTAGATGTATTCCTAGATATCTTATGGTTTTGGGTGCAAATGTAAATGGGATCGATTCCTTAATTTCGCTCTCTTCTGTCTTGTTGTTGGTGTATAGGAATGCCCTTATTTCTGTGCATTGATTTTATATCCTGCCACTTTACTGAATTCCTGTATGAGTTCTAGCAGTTTTGGGGTGGAGTCTTTTGGATTTTCCACATAAAGTATCATATCATCTGCAAAGAGTTTGACTTCCTGTTTGCCGATTTCGATGGCTTTGGTTTCATTTTGTTGTCTGATTGCTGTGGACTTCTAATACTATGTTGAATAGCAGTGGTGATAGTGGACATCCCTGCCGCGTTCCTGACCTTAGGGGGAAAGCTCTCAGGTTTTCCCCATTGAGAATGATATTTGCTGTAGGTTTTTCATAGATGGCTTTCATGATATTGAGGTATGTACACTCTATCCCTATACTCTGAAGAGTTTTGATCAAGAAAGGATGCTGTACTTTGTCAAATGCTTTTTCTGCAACTACTGAGAGGGTCATTTGATTCTTATTCTTTCTTTTGTTAATATATTGTATCACATTGATTGATTTGCAGATGTTGAACCAACCTTGCAGCCCAGGCATAAATCCCACTTAGTCATGGTGAATAATCATTTTAATGTACTGTTGGATCCTATTGGCTAGTATTTTGGTGAGAATTTTTGCATCCGTGTTCATCAAGGATATTGGTCTGTAATTCTCCTTTTTGATGGGGTCTTTGACTGGTTTTGGGATCAAGGTAATGGTGGCCTCATAAAACGAGTTTGGAAATTTTCTTTCCATTTCTATTTTTTGGAACAGTTTCAGGAGAACAGGTATTAATTCTTCTTTAAATATTTGGTAACATTCCCTTGGAAAGCCATCTGGCCCTGGGCTTTTGTTTTTTGGGAGATTTTTGATGATTGCTGCAATTTCCTTAGCGGTTATAGGTATGTTCAGGTTTTCTATTTCTTCCTGTACAGTTTTGGTAGTTGATACATCTCTAGGAATGCATCCATTTCTTCCAGGTTATCTAATTTGCTGCCACAGAATTGCTCACAATATATAAACAATATATAATTGTTTGCATTTCTTTGGTGTTGGTTGTAATCTCTCCTCTTTCATTCATGATTTTGTTGATTTGGGTCATTTCTCTTTTCTTTGTGATAAGTCTGGCCAGGGGTTTATCAATCTTGTTAATTCTTTCAAAGAGCCAGCTCCTAGTTTCGTTGATCTGTTCTGCTCCTCTTTTGGTTTCTATTTCATTGATTTCTGCTCTGATCTTTATTATTTCTCTTCTCCTGCTGGGTTTAGGCTGTATTTGCTGTTTTTTCTCTAGCTCCTTTAGGTGTAGGGTTAGGTTGTGTATTTGAGACTTTTCTTGTTTCTTGAGAAAGGCTTGTATTGCTATATACTTTCCTCTCAGGACTGCCTTTGCTGCATCCCAAAAATTTTGAACAGTTGTATTTTCATTTTCATTGGTTTCCATGAATTTTTTTAAATCTTCTTTAATTTCCTGGTTGACCCATTCATTCCTTAGTAGGATGCTCTTTAGCCTACATTTGAGTTCTTTCTGACTTTCCTCTTGTGATTGAGTTCTAGTTTGAAGCATTGTGGTCTGAAAATATGCAGGGAATAATCCCATTATTTTGGTAGCGGTTGAGACCTGATTTGTGACCTAGGATGTGATCTACTCTGGAGAACGTTCCATGGGCACTAAAGAAGAGTGTATATGCTGTTGCTTTGGGATGGAATGTTCTGAATATGTCTGTGAAGTCCATTTGGTCCCGTGTGTCAGTTAAAGTCCTTATTTCCTTGTTGATCTTTTGCTTAGATGATCTGTTCATTTCAGTCAGGGGGTGTTAAAGCCCTCACTAGTATTGTATTGTTGTCAATGTGTTTCTTTGCTTTTGTTATTAATTGGCTTATATAATCGGCTGCTCCCATGTTAGGGGCATAGATATTTAAACTGTTAGATCTTCTTGTTGGATAGACCCTTTAAGTAGGATATAGGGTCCTTCCTCATCTCTTTTTACAGTCTTTGTTTTAAAATCTAATTTGTCTGATATAAGGATTGCCACCCCAGCTGTCTTTTGGTGTCCATTAGCATGGTAAACGGTTTTCCACCCCCTCACTTTCAATCTGGGGGTGTCTTTGGGTCTAAAATGAGTCTCTTGCAGACAGCATATGGATGGGTCTTGCTTTTTAATCCAATCTGATAGCCTGTGTCTTTTGATTGGGGCATTTAGCCCATTTACATTCAGGGTAACTATTGAAAGATAGGAATTTAGTGCCATTGTATTGCCTGTAAGGTGTTTGTTAATGTATATTGTCTGTGTTCCTTTCTGGTCTATGCTACTTTTAGGCTCTCTCTTTGCTTAGAGGGCCCCTTTCAATATTTCTTGTAGGGCTGGTTTCGTGTTTGCAAATTCCTTTAGTTTTTGTTTGTTCTGGAAGCTTTTAATCTCTCCTTCTATTTTCAGTGACAGCCTAGCTGGATATAGTATTCTTGGCTGCATATTTTTCACGTTTAGTGCTCTGAAGATATCATGCCAGTCCTTTCTGGCCTGCTAGGTCTCTGTGGATAGGTCTGTTGCCAATCTAATGTTTCTACCATTATAGGTTACATATCTCTTCTCCCGAGCTGCTTTCAGGATTTTCTCTTTGTCTCTGAGACTTGTAAGTTTTACTATTAGATGTCGGGGTGTTGACCTATTTTTATTGATTTTGAGAGGGGTTCTCTGTGCCTCCTGGATTTTGATGCCTGTTTCTTTCCCCACTTTAGGGAAGTTCTCTGCTATAATTTCCTTCAATATACTTTCTGCCCCTCTCTCTCTTTCTTCTTCTTCTTGGATCCCCATTATTCTAATGTTGTTTCATCTTATCGTATTGCTTCTCTCTCAAATTCTGCCCTCGTGATCCAGTAGTTGTTTATTTCTCTTTTTCTCAGCTTCTTTATTTTCCATCATTTGGTCTTCTATGTCACTGATTCTCTCTTCTCCCTCATTTATCCTAGGAGTTAGTGGCCCCATTTTTTATTGCATCTCATTAATAGCTTTTTTTATTTCAACCTGGTTAGATTTTAGTTCTTTTATTTCTCCAGTAAGGGTTTCTCTATAACTTCCATGCTTTTATCAAGCCCAGCTAGTATCCTTAAAATCATGATTCTGAACTCTAGGTCTGACATCACACTAATGTCCATTTTGAGTAGGCCCCTGGCAGATGGTACTGCCTCTTGTTCTTTTTGTTGAGGTGATTTTTTCCATCTTGTCATTTTGTCCAGAGGAGAATAGATGAATGAGAGAACAAAATGCTAACAGGTTAACAACATCCCCAGAAAATATACTCTAAATAAATCAGAAAAGATCTGAAACCAGGGGAAAAGAAAGGGAAAGAAAGAAAAAAGTAAGAGAAAAGAAAAAAGAAAAAGATAAAAACAAACAAAAACAGAACAAAACAAACTAAAAACCGGAATATGATCAAATATGATCCGGCTGGTGCGTAGATCAGTTCCACACACTAGATTTTGGGTGTATTTTGGTCTGTTAGAAGAAAGTGCCTCCTATAATTTTAAAGAAAGAAAGACTTATATACATACAAAATAAGGGTTGATATGATGAAGGGTAGGAATATGACTGTAAAGATGAAAATTATAAAAAATTTTAAAAAAGGAATTGATAAGGTGTTTGAAAAAGTAAGAAGAGGATTAAAAAAAGGAAAGAAAGAAAGACAAAAAAGGGGGAGAGAATGTGATCAGGCAGGAGACTAGAACAAAGCCATACACTAGAGATTTAGGGTATATTTTGATATGTTAGAAGAAACTATCTCAAAATTTTAAAGAGAGAACAACTTATATATATATATATGCCAAAAGTAAGGGTAACTACTATGAAGGGATAGCATATGACTCTAAAAATGAAAAATAAAAATGTTTTTTTTAAAAAAGGGATTGATAAGATGTTGGTTGAAAAAGGGAAAAAGAAAAATTTAAAAAAAAAAAAACAGTTAAAAAAATTAACTTTGAAAGACTAAAGAGTCATGGTAAAAAAGCCATGAATTCTATGTGCAGTATTCCCTAGCACTGGAGTTCTCCCGTTCTCATTGATAGGAAAATTTGGTCTTGGCTGGCTGTTCGTCCTGATCTTCTGGGGGTGGGGCCTGTTGCCTTGGTTCCCAAATGTCTTTGCCGGAGGCGGAATTGCCACGCCCTTGCCGGGTCTGGGCTAAGTAATCTGCTCGGGTTTTCTCTTGGGAGCTTTTGCTCCCTGCAAGCTTTCCGTACAGCTTTGGAGGACGAAAGTGAAAATGGTGGCCTCCCAATCTCTGCCCAGGAGGAGCCAAGAACTTAGGGCCCTGATCCTCAGTGAGCCCCCAGAGAAAAGCAGTCAGTCACTCCCATCTCCCAGGTCTCCAGCCACACTCCTTGCTCACCTGGCCTGTGACCGAGCATTTCTATCTCTGGCACCTGAGCCCGTGTGGAGTCTCCAAACCCAGCAGATCCCTGCAATGCACTCCTGCACCGCTCCTCCTGGGGGAGGAAGGGGAGTCTCCCTGGATCTGCAGCTTGTTGGGTCCCTGCTGGAAGAGCAGTGGCCCGACTGTCACTGATCACAGTTTATGGCAACCCCGAGCTGAGAGCCCACTCCTCGGCTCCATCTCTGCAGCCGGCTTCCCCGCTCTAATACCTGGGAGCTCTGCTGCACTCAAGCACCCCCAGTTTTTCTGTGACCCCGAGGTTCCTGAGACCACACTGTCCCATGAGGGTTTCATCCCCTGCTTAGCCACTGGAGCGACGTCCCTCAGCAGAGCCGACTTCTAAACATTCCGATTTTGTGCTCTGCTACTCTATCACTTGCCAGAAGCGGCCGACGGAGGCCCCATCCCCCGCCGTCTATCCTCCCGAATATCCCTCGGATTCACTTCTCCACACGTCCTACCTTCCAGAAAGTGGTCGCTTTTCTGTTCAGAGAGTTGTTGCTATTCTTTTGTTCGATCTTCTGTTGAGTTTGTAGGTGTTCAGAATGGTTTGATCCCTATCCAGCTGAATTCCTGGGACCAGATGAAATCCAGGTCTCCTACTCCTCCACCATCTTGCTCCGCCCCCCCGATTTGTTTCTTTAAATCAAAAGTGGACCTCTTATAGATATTATATAGTTGCATGTGTTTTTTTCATTCATTCTTCAATCTCTGCCTTCTGATTGGTGTGTCTAATCCATTTCCATTTAATATAAGTATTGATAGGCTAGGATTTACTTATGCCATTTTACCTTTTGTTTTCTGTCTCATATCTTTTTGTTCCTCTTTCTCCAATTACTGCCTTTTGTGTTGTTATTAAACCAAAATTCTCTAGTGTGCCATTTTAATTCTTGCATTGTTTCTTTTACAATTTTTTGTAGCTCTTTTCTTAGTAGTTACCCTGGGGATTACAGTTAACATCTTAAAATAAATGACTTGCATTAATACCATATCAATTCCAATAATATGCAAAAAAAGTGCTCCTAGAGCTCTTTGTGCTATTATTGTCATGCAAATTACATCTCTATTATAAGCCCATCAATACAGTTTATTAAAAATTGTTTGATCTAACTGGTTTTTAACTCAGATAGGAGGAGAAAAGAGTTACAAATAAAAATATAGTTTATTCTCACTGATGTAGTAAACTTTATGATTTTTTGTATGAATTTGAATTATAACTTAGTGTCCTTTGATTTCATCCTGAAAAAAAAATCTCCTTAGTATATCTGGTAGAGCAGGTCTGGGATCTTCTCTGATCTGGGAATATCTTAATTTCTGCATTTGGGGAGGATAGTTTTGCTGGATATAGAACTATCGATTGACAATCTTTTCACACTTTGAATATGTCATCCACTGCCTTCTGGTCTCCATAGTATCAGATGAGAAATTGGCTGTTAATCTTATTGAGAACCCCTTGTATGTGATATTTCCTTTTTTTCCTGCTTTTAAGATTCCTTGTGGCTTTTATCATTTTGAGTATGTGTCTAGGTGTGAATCACTTTGAGTTCATCTTATTTGGAGTTTGTTGAACTTGTCTGATGTGTTTATTGTTTTCAGAAAATTTTGGAAGTTGTCAGCCATTATTGCTTTCACTATTTTTTCTGTTCCTTTTTCCTGCTCTTGTCCTTTTAGAACTCCCATTATGTATATGTTGGTACACTTGATGGTATCCTATGGGTCTTTTGGGCTCTGTTCATCTTCTTTCATTTTTTTACCCTTTGTTTCTAAGACTAGATAATTTAGGTAATTTCCACTGACCTGTCTTCATGTTTACTTACTCTTTCTTCTGCCAACTCAAAAACACTCTTCCATCCCTCTAGTTGTTTTTTATTTCCATTTTTGTACTATTCAACTCCAGAAATTCTATCTAGTTCTTTTTAGTAATTTATATCTCTTTACTGATATTCCCTATTTGGTAAGACATCATTCTCACAGTGTCCTTAATTCTTTAGGCATTGTTTGAACAATTCTTTAGTTCTTTGAACATATTTATAATAGCCAATTTAAAATATTTATTAAGTCCAACATCTGAGCTTCTTTATGGATAATTTCTATTGACTTTTTTATTTCTTCTGCATGGGCCATACTTTATTGTTTCTTTACATCTCTCTCTCTCTCTCTTTCAATCTCTCCCTCTCCTCCCTCTTTTTGAAAACTGAACATTTAACATAATATAGTGTGCCAATACTGAAAACCAGAAACCCTCCCCCAGTTTAGTTGTTTTTGCTATTTATTCAGTGATTTTCTTGAAATATTTTTTTTAAAGTCTGCATTTTTGTTTTGTAGTGCCAGTTAAGTCTCTGTTCAGATAGCTAATCATTAGGTAGCTAATGATTAAAAAGCTATTTCCTTAAATGCCTTGAACCATAAATCTTCCACCCTTTGCTCAGTGTGTGTGTGTGTGTGTGTCTTTGCCCTTCAAAACTCTGGCAGTTTACTACTCTGCTGTAGCTTTCACTTCCTGTTTTGCAGTATCTCAAGGTCAGCCATAGATAAAAGATTGAGGCTTTCTCAATTTTTTTCTGCACATGTGGATAACCTTCTACATCCCCTGGAATATGTCAGCATTTTTCAAAGCTTTCTACAGACATCTTATTTCTCATATTTTCCTTTTAAGTTTTTGTGGCCATCTTCATGTTTGTCCCAACCACTATCATTGCATAGGGCAGCTATGACAGTAAATGACTGCTGCTAATTATTTTCAACCAATGCCCTAAGGATAAGGCTTTCTTCACAGAGATAGCTCTGAATCAAATAAAATAAAGATTAGACTAGACATGTGAATAGGACTTTTGGGGGAGGGGGTTTCCAGATAAGTCAAATAGTAACAATTTTCTAAGGACTGGTCTATTTTAAGGATTTTCAAACCTATTCTTCCCTCTTAATGATTTGTAGGCAGCTTATTTTCACAATTACCATGGCTGTGAGGCTGTTAGTTTTCAAGGCTACTGTGGAGAGAAGGAAAAGAAGGAAATAAAGCAAGTAAAACATTATAGACATTAAACATTAAAAAGCTACATTCTTACTGAAATTTAGCCACTTTTCTTACATAAATGCTCCTTAGATTTTTGTAAGCTCTTGGTTAATTTCCAGAATCCTGAGGGGAAAAATTGCCAATGTTCTTATTGTTTATAATGGATAAATGGATTTTTGGAAGTCCTGATTCTGCCATTCCAAAAGTGCTTCCTCTGGCTAAGAGAATTTAACTGACTTCAAGGTACATAGCAAGTTGATAATTGAGTCTTTATAAGAATCCAAGTTTGATGTCAAATTCAGTGGCCTTTCTGCTATATTAGGAACAAATTATAAGAAGTTAACTTTGTTACATTCAAGTTCAAATATAAGTGCAAATTCTGGGGAAAAGAGAATTTGTGGAAAAATTCATGATGCCAGTAAAAGCCAAGTTCTAAATTTTTAGATAATGATGCTAATACAGGACTGGAAGAGCTTTCTCAGCATCCGAAATGAGTCATGAAAAATTTAAAGCTGGCTTCAACTTTTCATGAGTGCATATGTGCACAAACACATGATAACTTAAAAACATGTCCAGCAATCACCATTCTATATCTTGTAAATCAGGTTAAAACACAGAATGAAAAAGAATGCACATCACTGGCAAACAGATAAAGTATGACTGCACATGTCCTAGTTAAGTCACACCAAAGTTCAATTTAACATTATATCTTTCATTCACTTCACAAATATTTATTAACGGTTTATTATATGCCTAACAGTTCACATCTGAAGAAATGCCATACTCCTGAGAATTTGTCCTTGAGACCCAGAAGCAGCTCTGGAGCCCTAGCCAACCTTACATCCACTCTAATGAAACTGGTTCAGTAGTTACCATTTCTCCAAAACATAGCTTCGGCAACAGAAAAGCCTGATGTTTTTAAAGTTCTCTGCTAGCTTTGGGCTCCTGCTGCCTACCTTGACTCTCAATCCAACTTACAAAATGCAGTTATGGATCTAAATTACCATTTACCTAATTTACTATCTCTGGGTTTGTTACTGAGCAGACTTTATTCTGTTTAGAGTATTTGATATTTGGTGCTTACTTCACAGATCTCAATCCTATTCTCTGGGTAGTCTTAAACACCTGTGTGTGAAAACTTTGCCCTTCTCCTCTCTGGCTATTCAAGAATTACATGGCTTTAATAATCTGATGTTCCATTTCTTCAACTGTGTCTCCCTTTTCCTGTGATACACACTTTAACACCTAATAAAATTTTGTACTAAAAGAAACTAAAAACAACCATACATTCATTCTGTCAACAAGTTTTAAGTGAATAGCTATTATCAAGGTGACAGAGGAAGACAGAATCTATGCCTTCATGGAGCTAATATCACAAAAGAGAAAACAGAGGCTCCAAAAATACTGGCTTTGGTGGAGACGGACCAGCACAGAGTCCCAGATGTCCTGATTCCTACTCTGAAGGTTTTTTCCTTTGGTTGTTCCCTCATGGCAGACTGACTTTCCCCCACTTTGATCCCTGAATCTACATGCCAGGGATCTCTGTATGATTCTCTCTTCTTGTCTCTTGACCAGGATGTGGTAGGCCTCCAGCAGGCTCTCAGATGCAAACTACTCATTTAATATAAAATTAAGCTGGTTATACCACATTTCTAAACCAGACAAAACATTCATATCTTCAGTGAGATAGATATTTTCATGGCAAAAATAAAGTGGCAGTAATGAAATTGTTAAAGTTAGAAGAAATACTTCCAAATGCCTTTGTGCTGGCTCTCAATGGCAGACGGGGCCATTTATGCTGCTCTCAGACAGAGGGTGGCCTCTCATACACAAGACATAAAAATGCTTCTAAACACTACAGCACCTCACATCATTCCCCAAGAAAGGAAAGTGCCTGCTCCCCAGAGGCCTTCACAGACCCATGGATGGTGGCAACAGCAATAACAGTATGTGGGATACTAAAGAGAATGACACACACGTGATAGCATGCTACTATCAGTCTCATCTCTGGAAGCCAAAAACAACACCAGAACAGAAACTGTTCTAAAACCATGGGCTTGCATTTGGGTTTTCAAAAATATGTCTAAAATAAAAAATATGTCTAGCCAAATCCATCAAGTGACACAAGGAACACTGCTCCTGATAAATCTCATTACCACAGAGAATGTTACGGGAAAGTTTTAAAACAAAATCTCCCCATAGCAGTACAATACGACAAATTTTAGTAAACACACACTACATTAATCCATTCTTTTACAAACAGTCACTGAATTAGGAGAGTTATAAACAATATACTTTCCTAACTACACTAGAAACTCCGAATCTAATGGGAAAATAAACCTATAGGTAATGAATAATGACATGATCTACTTCATTGAGTGTAATTCTTTTTGTGTGTGTCTTTTTTTTTAAATTATGTTCAGTTAGCCAACAGATAGTACATCATTAGTTTTTGATGTAGTGTTCAATGATTCATTAGTTATGTATAACACCCAGTGCTCATCACAGCACATGCCCTCCTTAAACCCCATCCTCCCACCCCCTCCCTTCTGTAACCCTCATTTTGTTTCCTGGAGTCCAGAGTCTCTCATGGTTTGTCTCCCTCTCTGATTTCTTCCCATTCAATTTTCCCTCTTCCCCTATGGTTCTCCATCTATTCCTAATGTTCTACATATGAGTGAAACCATATGAAATTGTCTTTCTCTGCTTGACTTATTTCACTTAGCATAATCCCCTCCAGTTCCATCATGTCAATGTAAAAGGTAGGCATTCATCCTTCTGATGGTTAAGTAATATTCCATTGTATATAAGAACCACATCTTCTTTATCTATTCATCCTTTACAACAAGGCTTATGGTGGGGATATATGCAAAGTTCCCTGAGATGTCCAGGCCTCAGAATCTGTCCCTCAGATGCTAAAGACCCCTAAATTATCATTGGGGACAGTTAAGGAAAGAAGGATCCTGCAAGTATGTCACCTGCCACAAGGTCAGTCATGGAGTATAGAAGGGCAGGGAGAGAGAGAGAGAGAACCACACCCTCCAGAACTAGACAGTGACACTTGTCAGAAACTGGAAAAACAGTTGTGGAGGTGAGTAGTGGGAGGTTAACAAAATTAGCTGGAGAGGGAGGTCACATCAATGGGATGGGTGTGAACATTCTAGATGCCTCGGGGTTCCATCTCTTCATGAGTCCCACACTTTTTTCTGGCTGAATGGAACCAGCTGACACCTGCTCTTCTGGAGGATATCATGTGCTGTCAAGAGAATCTAATGGGTTTTTCAGGATCAGATTTGCTTTTTAAGGAATAAAATTCTGGGGGCACCTGGTGGCTCAATCAGTTGAGTGTCTGACTCTTGGTTTCAGCTCAGGTCATGATCTCAGGGGTTGTGGGATGGAGCCCAGAGTCAGGCTTCCATGCTCTACTGTTTGAAGATTCTCTCCCTCTGCCCCTCCCCACACTCTTTCTCTCTCTCTCTCTCTCAAATAAATAAACAAATAACTCTTTTTTAAAAAGAAGAAGAAAGAAAATCCTGGTAGCAACTATGGGGGGGGGGCAGATGGGAGATCAGGAGTACAGGTAGCCTTGGCAGACCTGGGCAGACCCCAGCAGAGCAGATGCTGTCAGTTCAACCAACTGTGGCAGAAAAGAAAAATAGTAAATGCCACATGCTAAAAATCATCAGCACTGAGCCCCCCAGAACTCTCTGGGAGGAATTATCTGAGAACATGGAAAGCAGGAAGCTAAGGAATTCAACTTTGTGACTGATCTCATTTAACCTCAGGCTGAGGTGACCTAGTAAGAGTCTAAGGAGAAACCTCTGGGGTTGGAGTAGAGGATGGGCAGGAGGGAGAAGGGCTGAAGAAAGAGAGGCTGTGACATGCTGGGTGGCTGTCATGAGACAGAAAGGGACCAAGTAAGTGAGGTTAGATCAGAGTGATGATTTTGCCATTGAACCAAGAGGATTGGGGAACCACAAGAGTGACTGGAAGGGTTCCAGTGCAGAAGACTGAGGGGACACCGACCCTGTTAACAGAGACAGAAAATCAAGAAGTTAGACACTGCCTTTATTGCATGCTAATGCTCTGCTATGGTTCTAGGTAATTACATAGATCTACTCTACCCCTTAAACAACATGACAATGCTCTACAATTTTTAAGACGAGATGTAGGACTGGAATATTGAGAGAATGGGCTTAGACTAAAGAGAATCAGAAACAGTAGGATGATAAAGTCAGTTGTTGAGATAGGCAACCTGGCATATTTAGAAGAAGCCATAGCTAACATTTGACTGTTCACTATGTGTCAGACATTTTGCTAACCCTTTTATGTATATTTTCTTATTTAATCCTCACAACAATGAGGTAAGACTTCTGTTACTTTTTTTTTTTTTTCTCATATTCAAGTTCAGGGCTGGTAAGGGATGAATTGGGATTTAAGCCCTCACCTCTAGTTCTAGGAAACACCACCTCACCCTCAGCCCTTCACACAATTTACCCCCTTGGCCCCAAAACCCCTGGGAGAAGAGAGCCCAGCCTGAATTAAGCCCCTCTTAGGACCTGTGGAGGGGTCTTCCTGCATGATGCTAGCCTGGAGGGATATAAAGGAGGGCAGAGAAGCTGACTAAGTGAGTAAACTAGACACCCAAAAGGTGAAACAGTGGCCAGGTCCTTCATGCTCACCCTTCAGAGTTTGTTCCTGAGTTCCCATCACAAGAAACAAGAAGGGCGGGCGCCTGGGTGGCTCAGTTGGTTAAGCGACTGCCTTCGGTTCAGGTCATGATCCTGGAGTCCCGGGATCAAGTCCCGCATGGGGCTCCCTGCTCAGCAGGGAGTCTGCTTCTCCCTCTGACCCTCTTCCCTCTCGTGCTCTCTATCTCTCATTCTCTCTCTCTCAAATAAATAAATAAAATCTTTAAAAAAAAAAAAACAAGAAACAAGAAGGGCAACAGGGTCTGCATTTTGAATCGGCACTCCTCATGGAGGTCAGATATAACCAGATTACTTTGCTCTAGTTTTACAATGAGTTATTTTTATTTACCATTTATCAAGTTAAACATTCTGCAAGGAAAGAGTGTATCTTGACACTTTTATATTGAAAGTCCTTCCATCAAGCTCATATGAATTAAGCAATTTTCAGGTCCTCTTCATTTGTTGTTACTAGTTGTTTCGGGTTGTTCCACTGAACTGAATCTATATAAAACATATGAAAAGCTGGTTTGTAGTTACCTTTGGCAAGTCCTTTTCTTCTTCAATGAAATACTCATGTAAAGTAGCATTACTCTGGGAATTAGTATTCAGATAAATGTAAAACGGTATATAAAATGATGGTAACTATGTAGAAGATAATTTGAAAAGACCATCAAATATTCACTGTCAGTGTAATTTCAATACAGCACTTTGAAATGAATGTCTTCTTTAACCCACTGTGGTATATCTTACAGGAAAGTTATTTAAGATCTCTGCAATTTTAATTGTTTCATGGTAATTGAAACAACAGGATTCTTTCATTTCATAATATTCAGAACTTTAAGTGAGTTTTCAAACTGTGGTCCTTGTCCTACCTAACTGCTACTTTGTTTCAGAAGAATATCAGGGGGCAGCTGGGTGGCTCAGTTGCTTAAGCATCTGCCTTCGGCTCAGGTCATGATCCCAGGGTCCTGGGATCGAGCCCCATATCCGGCTCCCTGCTCAATGGGGAGTCTGCTTCTCCCTCTCCCCCTGTTTGTATTCCTTCTCTCGCTGTGTCTCTCTCTGTCAAATAAATAAATAAAATCTTTAAAAAAGAAAAAGAAGAATATCAGAATTTTTCTCCCTACTTAACTGCAAAAATGTTGAACCACTTTAGAGAAAAAGGAGCTTAACTTCCAATGGTATTCACTAGTTAGTTAATAAAAATGACATTTTTAAAGGCTATTCTTTATTACTTTCCATCACCAACGTTACGTTTTCTAAATTATCCAGGGTGGGAAGATTAAAGTGTTAAGAACTTTAGGTTGATTGGACATTTAAAAGAATCATGTGAATCTTCTGCCTATGTACGTTCACAAAAAGTTTTAAAAAAGATAAATTAGAAGTCTGTGGATTGGGAAGAGGAGCAAGATGGCAGAGGAGTAGGAGCCCTAAATGTTGTCTGGTCCCAGGAATTCAGCTAGATAGGGATCAAACCATTCTGAACACCTACGAACTCAACAAGATATCAAATAAAAGAATAGCAACAACTCTCTGAACAGAAAAGCGACCACTTTCTGGAAGGTAGGACGTGTGGAGAAGTGAATCCAAGGCCATATTTGGGAGGATAGATGGTAGGGGAGGGGTCTCCGTCAGCTGCTACTGGCAAGTGATAGAGCAGCAGAGCACAAAATCGGAACTTTTAGAAGTCGACTCTGCTGAAGGACGTCGCTCCAGTGGCTAGGCAGGGGATGGAACCCTCGCTGGGACAGTGTGGTCTCAGGACCCTCGGGGTCACAGAAATACCGGGGGTGCCTGAGTGCGGCAGAGCTCCCAGGTATTAGAGCAGGGAAGCTGGCTGCAGAGACAGAGCCAAGGAGTGGGCTCTCAGCTCGGGGTTGCCATAAACCATGGTGAAGGGCACAGTCAGGCCACTGCTCTTCCAGCAGGGACCCAACAAGCTGCAGATCCAGGGAGACTCCCCTTTCTGCCCCAGGAGGAGCGGCGTAGGAGCGCACATCAGGGATCTGCCAGGTTTGGAGACTCCACACGGGCTCAGGTGCCAGAGATAGAAACGCTCGGTCACAGGCCGGGTGAGCACATAGAGCGGCCGGAGACCAGGGAGACAGGAGTGATTGCTTTCCTCTGGGGGCTCACTGAGGAGTAGGGCCCCCTGAGTCCCCAGCTCCTCTGAGGCGGATATTGGGAGGCCATCATATTCTTTCACATCTTCCAAAGCTGTACAGAAAGCTTGCAGGGAACAAAAGTTCCCAAGAGAAAACCCGAGCAGATTACTCAGTCTGGCCCCTGCCTTGGGCAATGCAAATCTGTCTGGGGCAAAGACATTTGAGAATCACTGCAACAGGCCCCTCCCCCAGAAGATCAGCAAGAACAGCCAGTCAAGACCAAGTTTACCGATCAATGAGAATGGCAGAACTCCAGCTAGGGGAATACTGCACATAGAATTCATAGCTTTTTTCCCATGATTCTTTAGTCTTTCAAAGTTAATTTTTTAAATTTGCTTTTTTTCTTTTTCTATTGTCTTTAATTTTTCTTTTTCCCTTTTTCAACCAACATCTATCAATCCTTTCTTTTAAAAATCTTTTTTATTTTTCATTTTTACAGACATATTCTATCTCTTCATAGTTGTTAACCTTACTTTTTGTATATATGTAAGTTGTTCTCTCTTTAAAATTTTGGGATATAGTTTCTTTTAACAGACCAAAATATACCCTAAATCTCTAGTGTATGGCTTTGTTCTAGTTTCCTGCCTAATCACATTCTCTCCCTTTTTTAAAAATTTTTCTTCTTTCTTTTTTCAACCAACTTCTTATCAATTCCTTTTACAAAATCTTTTATAATTTTCATCCTTATGGTCATATTCCATCCCTTCATCATATTTACTCTTATATTTGTACATATATAAGTTTTTTTTTCTTTAAAATTTTGGGAGGCAGTTTCTTCTAACAGACCAAATGCACCCAAAATCTAGTGTGTGGCACTGATCTATTCACCAGCCTGATCATATTTGATCATATTCTGTTTTTTTTTCTTTCCCTTTCTTTTCCCCCTGGTTTTGGGTCTCTTCTGATTGGTTTAGTATATATTTGTCTGGGGTCTTTGTTATCCTGTTAGTATTTTATCCTTTCATTCATCTATTCTCCTCTGGACAAAATGACAAGATGGAAAAACTCACCTCAAAAAAAAAGAACAAGAGGCAGTACCGACTGCCAGGGACCTAATCAATATGGACATTAGTAAGATGTTGGAACTAGAGTTCAGAATAACGATTATAAAGATACTAGCTGGACTTAAAAAAAGCATGGAAGACACTAGAGAAACCCATTCTGGAGAAATAAAAAAACTAAAATCTAACCAAGTTGAAATAAAAAAGGCTATTAATGAGGTGCAATAAAAAATGGACACTCTAACAGCTAGGATAAATGAGGCAGAAGAGAGAATTAGTGATATAGAAGACCAAATGATGGAGAATAAAGAAGCTGAGAAAAAGAGATAAATAACTACTGGATCACGAGGACAAAATTCAAGAGATAAGTGATACCATAAGACAAAACAATATTAGAATAACTGGAATCCCAGAAGAAGAAGAAAGAGGGGCAGAAGGCATATTGGAGCAAATTACAGCAGAGAACATCCCTAATTTGGAGAAGGAAACAGGCATCAAAATCCAGGAGGCACAGAGAAACCCCCTCAAAATAAAAAAAAAAAAATAGGTCAACACCCCGACATCTAATAGTAAAACTTACGAGTCTCAGAGACAAAGAGAAAATCCTGAAAGCAGCTCGGGAAAAGAGGTCTATAAGCTACAATGGTAGAAACATTAGATTGGTAGCAAACCTATACACAGAGACCTGGCAGGGCAGAAAGGACTGGCATGATATATTCAGAGCCCTAATGGAGAAAAATATGCAGCCAAGAATACTATATCCAGCTAGGCTGCAATTGAAAATAGAAGGAGAGATAAGAAGCTCCCAAGACAAACAAAAACTAAAGGAATTTGCAAACACCAAACCAGCCCTACAGGAAATATTGAGAGGGGTCCTCTAGGCAAAGAGACAGCCTAAAAGTAACAAAGACCAGAAAGGATTTTGGGATACAGTTTCTTTTAACAGACCAAAATATACCCTAAATCTCTAGTGTATGGCTTTGTTCTAGTTTCCTGCCTAATCACATTCATATACCTAATACCATAACAGTCACCTCACAGGCAATACAATGGCACTAAATTCCTATCTTTCAATAGTTACCCTGAATGTAAATGGGCTAAATGCCCCAATCAAAAGACACAGGCTATCAGATTGGATAAAAAACCAAGACCTATCAATAAGTTGTCTGCAGAAGACTCATTTTAGACCCAAAGACACCTCCAGATTTAAAGTGAGGAGGTGGAAAACAAATTACCATGCTAACGGACATCAAAAGAAAGCTGGGGTGGCAATCCTTATATCAGACAAATTAGATTTTAAACCAAAGACTATAATAAGAGATGAGGAAGGACACAACATCCTACTTAAAGGGTCTATCCAACAAGAAGGTCTAACAATTGTAAATATCTATGCCCCTAACATGGGAGCAGCCGATTATATAAGCCAATTAATAAAAAAAATCAACGAAACACATCGACAATAATACAATAATAGTAGGGGACTTTGACAATCCCCTCACTGAAATGAACAGATCATTAAGCAAAAGATCAACAAGGAAATAAAGGCTTTAAATGACACACTGGACCAGATGGACTTCACAGATATATTCAGAACATTCTATCCCAAAGCAACAGAATACACATTCTTCTCTAGTGCCCACTGAATATACTCCAGAATAGATCACATCCTAGGTCACAAATCAGGTCTCAACAGGTACCAAAAGATAGGGATCATTCCCTGCATTTTTTCAGACCACAATGCTTTGAAACTAGAACTCAGTCACAAGAGGAAAGTTGGAAAGAACTCAAATACATGGAGGCTAAAGAGCATGCTACTAAAAAATGAATGGGTCAACCAGGAAATTAAAGAAGAATTTAAAAAATTCATGGAAACAAATGAAAATAAAAACACAACTGTTCCAAATCTTTGGGATGCAGCAAAGGCAGTCCTAAGAGGAAAGTATATGGCAATAGCAGGCTTTCTCAAGAAACAAGAAAGGTCTCAAATACAAAACCTAACCCTACACCTAAAAGAGTTAGAGAAAAAACAGCAAATACAGCCTAAACCCAGCAGAAGAAGAGAAATAATAAAGATCAGAGTAGAAATCAATGAAATAGAAACCAAAAGAACAGTAGAACAGATCAACGAAACTAGGAGCTGGTTCTTTGAAAGAATTAACAAGATTGATAAACCCCTGGCCAGACTTATCACAAAGAAAAGAGAAATGACCCGAATAAATAAAATCATGAATGAAAGAGGAGAGATCACAACCAACACCAAAGAAATACAAACAATTATAAGAACATACTATGAGCAATGATATGCCAACAAATTAGATAATCTGGAAGAAATGGTTGCATTCCTAGAAATGTATCAACTACCAAAACTGTACAGGAAGAAATAGAAAACCTGAACAGATCTATAACCACTAAGGACACTGAAGCATCATCAAAAATCTCCCAAAAACAAGAGCCCAGGGCCAGATGGCTTCCCAGGGTAATTCTACCAAACATTTCAAGAAGAATTAATACCTATTCTTCTGAAACTGTTCCAAAAAATAGAAATGGAAAGAAAACTTCCAAACTCGTTTTATGAGGCCACCATTACCTTGATTCCAAAATCAAAGAGCCCATCAAAAAGGAGAACTACAGACCAATATCCCTGATGAACATGGATGCAAAAATCTTACAAAATACTAGCCAATAGAATCCAACAGTACACTAAAAGTATTATTCACCACGACCAAGTGAGATTTATTCCTGGGCTGCAAGGTTGGTTCAACATCCACAAATCAATCAATGTGATACAATACATTAATAAAAGAACAAGAACTATATGATCCTCTCATAAGATGCAGAAAAAGCATTTGACAAAGTACAGCATCCTTTCTTGATTAAAACTCTTCAGAGTGTAGGGATAGACGGTACATACCCCAATATCATAAAAGCCATCTATGAAAAACGCACAGCGAATATCATTCTCAATGGGGAAAAACTAAGAGCTTTTACCCTAGGTCAGAAACATGGCAGCGATGTCCACTATCACCACTGCTATTCAACATAGTACTAGAAGTCCTAGCCACAGCAATCAGACAACAAAAGGAAATAAAAGGCATCCAAATCGGCAAAGAAGAAGTCAAACTCTCACTCTTTGCAGACGATATGATACTTTATGTGGAAAACCCAAAAGACTCCACCCCAAAACTGCTAGAACTCATACAGGAATTCAGTAAAGTGGCAGGATATAAAATCAATGCACAGAAATCAGTTGCATTTCTCTACACCAACAACAAGACAGAAGAAAGAGAAATTAAGGAGTTGATCCCATTTACAACTGTATCCATAACCAAAAGGTACCTAGGAATCAATCTAACCAAAGAGGCCAAGAATCTGTACTCAGAAAATTATAGAATACTCATGAAAGAAATTGAGGAAGACACAAAGAAATGGAAAAACGTTCCATGCTCATGGATTGGAAGAACAAATATTGTGAAAATGTCAATGCTATCTAGAGCAATCTAAACATTCAATGCAATCCCTATCCAAATACCATCCACTTTTTTCAAAGCAATGGAACAAATAATCCTAAAATTTGTATGGAACCAGAAAAGACCCCAAATAGCCAGAGGAATGTTGAAAAAGAAAAGCAAAGCTGGTGGCATCACAATTCCGGACTTCAAGCTCTATTACAAAGTTGTCATCATTAAGACAGTATGGTACTGGCACAAAAACAGACGCATAGATCAATGGAACAGAATAGAGAGCCCAGAAATGGACCCTCAACTCTATGGTCAACTAATCTTCGACAAAGCAGGAAAGAATGTCCAATGGAAAAAAGACAGTCTCTTCAACAAATGGTGTTGGGAAAATTGGACAGCCACATGCAGAATGAAACTGGACCATTTCCTTACACCACACACAAAAATAGACTCAAAATGGTTGAAAGACCTAAATTTGAGACAGGAATCCATCAAAATCCTAAAGAAGAACACAGGCAGCAACCTCTTCGACCTCAGCTGCAGCAACTTCTTCCTAGACACATCACCAAAGGCAAGGGAAGCAAGGGCCAAAATGAACTATTGGGATTTCATCAAGATAAAAAGCTTCTACACAGCAAAGGAAACAGTCAACAAAACCAAAAGACAACCAACAGAATGGGAGAAAATATTTGCCAATGACATATCAGGTAAAGGGCTAGTATCCGAAATCTATAAAGAACTTCTCAAACTCAACACCCAAAGGATAAATAATCCAATCAAGAAATGGGCAGAACACATGAACAGACATTTCTGTAAAGAAGACATCCAAATGGCCAACAGACACATGAAAAAGTGTTCATCATCGCCTGGCAACAGGGAAATCCAAATCAAAACCTCAGTGAGATACCACCTCACACCAGTCAGAATGGCTAAAATTCACAAGTCAGGAAATGACAGATATTGGCGAGGATGCAGAGAAAGGTGGGAATGCAAGGTGGTGCAGCCACTCTGGAAAACAGTATGGAGGTTCCTCAAAAAGTTAAAAATAGAGCTACCCTATGACCCAGCAATTGTACTACTGGGTATTTACCCCAAAGATACAAATGTAGTGCACAAAGGGGTACGTGCACCCCAATGTTTATAGCAGCAATGTCCACAATAGCCAAACTATGGAAAGAGTCAAGATGTCCATCCACAGATGAATGGATAAAGAAGATGTGGTATATATATATATATACAGTGGAATATTATGCGCCATCAAAAAAAAAATCTTGCCATTTGCAACAATGTGGATGGAACTAGAGGGTATTATGCTAAGCAAAATAAGTCAATCAGAGAAAGACAAGTATATGATCTCACTGATATGAGGAATTCTTAATCTCAGGAAAGAAACTGAGGGTTGCTGGAGTGGTGGGGGTGGGAGGGTTGGTCGCTGGGTTAAAGACATTGGGGAGGGTATATGAATTGTGTAAGACTGATGAATCATAGACCTGTACCTCTGAAAGAAATAATACATTATATGTTTAAAAAAAAAAAAGAGGATAGTAGGAAGGGAAAATGAAGCAGGGGAAATCGGAGAGGGAGACGAACCATTAGAGACTATGGACTCTGAGAAACTGAGGGTTTTAGAGGGGAGGGGGTGGGGGCATAGGTTAGCCCAGTGATAGGTATTAAGGAGGGCACGTATTGAATGGAGCACTGGGTGTTATACGCAAACTATGAATCATGGAACACTACATCAAAAACTAATGATGTAATGTATGGTGACTAACATAACATAATAAAATAAAATTAAAAAAAAAAGAAGTCTGTGGATTGGTTACTCTTATTAGAACACCAGTTTGGCTTTTTATCATTTGGTCTCATATGATGTAGGCAAAAATAAAGGAGAGGAAAGAAACAAAAAACTACAGTCCGAAGTAGAAAATGTATGCAACTAATTCCCCCATATTGCTTTATGAAGTTTACATAAAAGGTCAAGAAAAAATGCATTTAATATCATAATACATTTTCATACCTGAGAATAAGACATACAATGTATTTTCAAGTGATTGTGGAATTGTACTTTGCTTACAATTCACTCAAGCAAGAGGTTTCCAAAAGTCTATGGTTTCAGTGTGATTCATTTCCTTCCAAAATTAAATATGTACATAAGAACAATACAGTTTTTTATGGGTTTTGTTCTCCCATTAATTATGTTGAACATGTTTATACAATAGTTATTTACTTAGGTGGTTTGCTTACTAATTAGTATCTGTCCATCCACAAAGGCCTTAGTGCAAATTTACAGGCTGATCTGATTACTAAAAAAACAAAACTCATCAATTTAAGAGTAAAAACAAAGCTAATGAAATTTTGTATCCTCAACAGAGAAGTGTATGGAGAATAGGAGAAAATCAATGGTTTTAACATTTATTAACTTTATCATGAAATTAATCAATAAAGAAAAAGTAAAACCAACTTAACATACCACTCCATCCATTAACATTCAAATGGATAATATAGTCCTGTTTTCAGGAGGTAACGCATTTTCCTGATTCTTTAGAGGACTCACCAGGGCCGCCCTTGAGCAAACTTAAGTCAGGCTCCTCTGAGCCTCCTCTCAACAGGGCCCTGTCTTCCACCTGCCTAGTCCAGTGGTAGCAAGAATCCTGCTAAGTCAGTTTCAAGAGAATTCCCCCACCCTTAATATAAGATCATCCTCTTCTGCCTTCAGCAAGAATCCTGTTGAGTCGGTTTAGCAAGAATTGCCCTTACCCTTGATGTCTCCTCTTACCAGTTTTCCATCCACTGACCCCTTCATTCTGCTCGATGGCTATAAGTCCCCAGCTATATCCAGAGGTGAACCTAATCTCTCTCCCCTTTTATGACGACAGTCTTACTACCTATCACAGTGTTCCTGAATAAAGTCTTCCTTGCCTTTTAACAACTGACAGAATAATTTTTTCTTCACCACTCCCTCTTGCTTTTTTCTGGTTTTAAATACTGTTTATTAGCCCAGCAACAAATGCAGTTCTAAACAGCCTACACTATATAACCATTCCACACCTTACAGTTAGCAACTTAAAATACTTCACTACAGATTTACACAAGCCCTGACTCAAAACTTTAGTATTTTCACATTAAAGTAAAAGTAAATATATAAGTAAAATGCATTAACTACTCATTTCCTTCATGATGTCTTACAGCCATATGCCCACTATATATATACACATATATAAATATATGTACATATATGTATTCATGTATATGTAAGTACATGTATACATATATTTATTCATGTATATGTGTGTATATGCATATATATTTATATTTACATATGAATAATAGTTTCTAAAACCTTTGTTAAATATCAGAGCTTTTTCCCAAGGCAGAAAAACAAGTTCCAATTTTCCACCATTTACGCAGCAGGGTGACTGTGATCAAGTTACTTAGCCTCTCTGAGCTTATTTCTACATTCCTAAAATGGAAATAACATTATTATCTACCACATAGGGTTGTGAGAATTAAAAAGCGTTAATACCTGTCAAGTGCTTGGGATGGCGCTTGGAATGTAATAATTCTCGATAAACTTAAACTTCACAAAAATAATCAAAAGGAGAAAACAAACCCATGGCTGCCACAGAGTAGTTTGTGCTAGGTAACACACCATCAACCATTAACAGAAAAAATGATCAAATTTATTTATTATGTTCAGTTCTGAAGTTTCTGTCAATTGACTTAAAAAAAAAACACAAATTTAGTCAGTACCAAGTACACAGTTTTCATCAGGTCAGATCAGGTATAGAGAAATTATTCTTCACTGTATACTGGGAAAATGCAAACTGAATAGAAATAGCCAGAAATGAGAGCCATGGATATTAGCAAATGTTCACAAACTCGAGATCTGAAACAAACACCAGTAAATTAACAAATAAGTGAAGCCAGTCTGACCTTGAATTCCTTCTTGAGAATTTTCCAGTACTGCCAAAGATCCTGAGGCGGTGACTGTAGGAGGGTGGCTACTCTGCGAGGCACTCCCTCCTGCCCCCAGGGACAGGCCTCAGCTGGGCTCTTCGGCTCTACCCCTTTGCACTCACAGCGTGGTCCCAGGGCACTGTCAATCCAATATCCTCACCATTCCTCTGCACACAGTTTTTTAAAAGCACAATTCACTAGGTGAGTGGTTACTATGGGTGCGGCGCACTCTGGTCACTTTAAGTGCACTGTTCGTTTCATACTCACAGCTTTCCAAGTTGGAGATTATTATTACAGAGGAAGAAACAGGCTCCAAGAGATTGAGCAGCTTGCCCTAGATCATAGGGCTGGAACGGGGCAGAGCCAAGATTCAAACTCAAGTTGTTAGACTTCAAAACCCAGCTCTTTTTTCCTGCTATGCAGCCTCCCACACTTTCACTTTTAAATTAGAGATAATGATAATTCTTAAAATAGCTCTTATGTCTTCTTTTTGGCATTCCAATTTCTGCCAGAAGCTATATTTTATTTATGATTCAGTTTTTGCAAGTATTCTTATCCAAAAATATGCTCTTTTACTTTTTAAAGAACACACAGATTTTTGCTATTTACAGTTCTGAGATTGTAAAAGCATGCAAAAAACTATAACCTAGGAATAACTTTTATGTTGTTCACTAGTTTTTGTTGAACCTCTACTTTATTTCTATCTTGGCAGTATCAATCTGACCTGATTCTGAGATGATTCTAAAATAACCATATCCACTTAAAATTGAAAACACAGAAAAATTTTTAAGTAAATTAAAGCTAATAAAAAAGGGGATAGAGTAAAAAGAATATTGTTATCACACTACAGATAAATATTAATATTTTATGTTTATCAGTTTATAGTCTCTCATCAGTATGC
Source organism: Callorhinus ursinus (assembly GCF_003265705.2). Classification (NCBI taxonomy): domain Eukaryota; kingdom Metazoa; phylum Chordata; class Mammalia; order Carnivora; family Otariidae; genus Callorhinus; species Callorhinus ursinus. Next base: position 5,012,929 of record NW_027397067.1, read on the forward strand.
CAGCTCTGTGTAATTACCCTGCCCCCAGACACACACACACACACACACACCATAAACCATGGTCTAAATGTTTTCTAGGCAAGGCCATAAGGAAAGGCTACAACATAGCACAGTCTGACTGGGATGGGAAAAGTCCACATGGCACCTTGGTGAGTTTCCAAGGTGTATGAGAGGGAACCTCCTATCTGCCTCAAACTACTTATCACAAAATCCCAAATTAGGGGAAACCAGACAGTAAGAGTGAGGAAAGGAATCAAAACAAGACTGACAGAGGCACCTAGGTGGCTCAGTTCGTTAAGCGTCCACTTTCAACTTGGGTCATGGTCCCAGGGTCCTGGGAACGAGCCCTGAGTCAGGCTCCCTGCCCAGGGGGAGCCTACTTCTCCCTCTCCCTCTGCTCTCCACTTGTGCTCTCTCTCTCTCTCACTCTATCTCAAATAAATCAAATCTTTAAAAAAAGAAAAACAGGTCTGACAGAAATGGTACAGTAATGGAGGGTGTGGTGAAACCTGAGTGGTGACCTTCCTCACTACAGGGAAAAAGCCACGCCCACAGCCATGAAGACTGAGCAGAGGTGGAGAGTTCTGATAGCCTGGAGCTTCCAGTTCTAGTCCACCCTGGAGCCAGGATTTTTCCTGAATATGTGTGCCAATGAATTCCATTTTGCTTCTTCTGAAACAAAGAGGCTGCTGAATAATACTTAGCTATCCTTTTTCAACTGTGGAAATTCTAACAGGGCACCGTGGGTCACATATGATCATCCACATAAACACAAGGCAGGCAGTGACCTCAGTCTTTGCCACTCAGTGTGCTGTCCCCAGGCTCATACCATTGTCCTCACTGGAGAATGTGTTAGAAATGCAGTAACCCAGGCCCTCCTAAGACCTCCTGATTGAGAACATGCTTTGTAACATCTCCCAGTGATCCGCTTGTATGGTAAATTGTGAGGAGCACTGAAAGTAGGGGGTTCAGAATGCCAACAGAAGGAAAAAAAACATATAGTTTTTCTCATAGAAAATTCTCAGAGAGCCAAGAATACATATAAGTCCCCATGATTCCAAGGACCTCAACTCAAAAAATACTTCTAGGGGAATGTGTCCATGACAACTTATCCTAAACTGATAAAACTTTAAAAACTGTGTATGCAGAGGTTAAATAAAATATTTATACTATATACATCCACTGTGGAAAGATCACATCTATAAATCAAAAAGGTTTTTCCTTTTGTGGTGAATGTTTTAGGGTTGGGGAAAAGGGAGAATAAGAAGCAACCTCTTTTTAGTTTTACTTTTACGATTTGCATAAATGCATGGGGGCACATACACACATGTGGCCTTGACTGGCTATTGTCAACCATGTCATCCAAAAGCATTAAAGAACAAGGGTACTTGTGGTAGCCATAGAAACATCACTGAATTCAGTCACAATCAGCTGGAACTTTGTGATCCTTTGAGACTCTGAGGCACATTAGTTTCCCTAGGACTCTTCATCCAATTACACATGATTTCATCTTCTTGATAGTGGTTCACTGTGATTGGTTTTGATTCTCACTCATTTAGTTGTGCTCATCCTTCTTTCTTAGTGAAAACTCTCACTTCCATCTAGTGGCAAATAGTCATGTTCACATAAAACATGTTTCTTGGGATCCTCTCCCTCCAGAAAAAAAGAGAAAGTTTTAAGGGAAACGTGTCACCAGAGGACAGAAACACGGTGGTCCCTGTCAGGCAAGGAGAGCCTGCTATCTGTTGCTCACATGGACGTGTAAACTCATCATTCTCTGCTGCTAAATTTTCAGTTCCTGATATTATGCTCTGATGTCATTATTATTCCAGAGCAAAAATAAACCAAAGAAAAAGACATGTCAGAAAACAGAGGTGCATGATTATAAGACTAATTTTCAGTGAAAGCCTTTGGCACAGCTGCTCCTGTCTACAGCACCTTCCTTTCACTCCTCACCCAGCTGCTTCCAGGGCATCCTTAGCTACCACCACTTCATGAAACATGTTCTGTGCAAAGTCTACAAAACTAACCACCCCCAAATTTAGCGACTTAAAACATCATGATGTTCTGGGTCAGAAATTTGGGGAGAATACAGTATGACTGGCTTGTCCTTTCCCACTGGTGTCTGGGGCCTCTATGAAAAAGTGGAAAGTTGAGGTTATGGGGACTATTGCCTGTGGTGCCCACACATGCCTCAGAGAAGCCAGACCCTTATAAAGGGCCCCACTGCACCATTAGCAAGAGTTCCCACAAACTGAGCAGCACTACCTGGCCTTCAGAGGGATCTCAGGATCCCACCATACACTGTGGGTTAGAGCAGTCATGATGCCCCAGGTTTAAGGGGAGAGCCACTTCTCTTAGTTCCCTCCAACTGCAGGACTCATCATACCTTTTGGTAGGTTTACTTCCGTTCTCAGTAGACTACAAGCTCCTTAAAGAATGTATTCATATTCTCCTCCATTGTTCTTACTATAGTTTGGACTCATGATAGTCACTGATCAAATATTTGTTGAATAATTCATCCCACATAAGAATATTGATGGATTCTTCTCAATCACTTCTCATATTTGTTGAATTATGCTGAATAATCCATCTAGCATATGCTCACTTCTTTACAGTATGTTAAATAAAAAGAATTTCATTCTATAGTAAAATATAGTACCTTCTAGCCAACACTTCAAGACATCTACCCATGAAGCCTAGATTACCAACAACCATCTTCCAGAGTTAACATCACCTTACCCTTTTTAAATTTTCCTTTTAGGCAGAAAATTTACTTAGTGGTTTATGAATGTCCTGAATATGTCAAACATTCTCCCTATTGAGCATTCCCTCTATACTCAATTTAAGAAGCAGGGCAATCTGAGATTTTAATATTCATAAAGCAAATTGGCTTATAAAAAAGGTACAGCATTCTCAGATCTGCAGTGGCTGATCATTCAGGTAATGGGCAATATTCAAACATGTATGAAGTTTTATAAAACTTGAGTTAAAAAATTCAATATTGCATAGTTATAGCCATAGGCTTCCTCTTGGGTAAAAATGTATCCAGATAGGTGTAAAAGCAGTATAGTTTTAGTTGGAGACCATTTCACTCCAGTTTACTTTGCCAAAAGATAGGGTTCTTAGGCCATAATTAATGTCTAGAACTAGCTGGCATTTGGTGACTATGCACACCCCTACCATCAAAATGGGAAGTGTTTTATTATCTTCACCATGATATACACAAGCTTGAAATACCAGTAATCACTGGCCATTGAAGAAAACCTCTTTATGTTGCTGAGCTGAGTAACACTTATTGCTTTTACTAATAGAGAATGAAGTGGCTCAGAATCCTGAGGCAAGAAATATAGAACAGTAACTGAATAACTTGTCCTGGATAGATGCTTTTGCTTGGCTTCCTAGAGTGTTCACATCCCTAAAATTGAAGCGTTCACAACAAGAGTCAGTAAACAAAAAGATAACACAGGATACTCTTAATTTCAATGCTTTCCCACTCATGCATTATGATAATTAAACTTCATAGAAATAATCCTCTCTTATCTATCTTCAATATAGGATAAACAAAGGATAAACTAATAGAGGCCATTACTGAAATAAGATACATATTTGATTTGGAGGGGAAAGGCACCCTCCATGCATTCTCTCAACCAAGAGAAATTCCATAGGGAATAAGAATTCTGAATTGTAACAGTTTAATCAGTCAGATGGCTCCTACTATAGCATCACCACAAAACAACTCCCGGGTAAAAGATCCAAGTAGGGACGCCTGGGTGGCTCAGTTGGTTAGGCAGCTGCCTTCGGCTCAGGTCATGATCCTGGGGTCCTCGGGTCGAGCCCCGCATCAGGGTCCCTGCTCAGCAGAGAGCCTGCTTCTCCCTCTCCCTCTGCCTGCCACTCTGCCTACTTGTGCTCTCTCTCTCTCTCTCTCTCTGTCAAATAAATAAATAAAACCTTTAAAAAAAAAAAAGATCCAAGTAAACCTGCCAGAACCAAACTGTATATGCTACCAGTCAAAAACTAATCATCTCTCCTTAACAACTTATGCTTTTTTATTACTTTTGTGAATTCCTAGATCATCGTAGTACACTCATACCATAATATCATTCATGGATTTTGTATGCTTCTTTCCTGTTTGTTACAAGTGCATTGCAAAATCATTGTGAGTAGCTAAGAAGCCTCAAGGCCTTTGACAGTTCACATAACATTAAACAGAAAATATGGCAGTTGGATGCCCTTGTCTGAAGTACTCCTCTTATTACAGTCCATCTTTGTACCCGCCATCTCTTTTTACATGAGCATTACTCCTAATTGCATCAATATTACATGGAAACAAATACAATTTGCTTCTAGTAATAAAAGATAGAAGAGTCTGAACACACAATAAACAGTATGCTTGTTCATCAGAAGAGCACTTATTAAGCAGCACAGAATTTTCTCCTACAGTTAGACACCATCATTCTGCATTGCTTCCCTTTATTAAGTTGCTGTAAATTTTATAGCATAGAATGATACATGTAGAAAAAAGTCATATTTTAGTGCCTAAAACAACTGAAAAACAAAGAGATTCATTTACCCTTCTTCTTAGTAAGAAAAATTATATTATTGTTAGAATTAAAATATCTTCATTATGTATCTTTTGCTTATTGAAATAATTGAACTACTCCAGACTGCCATGTTTCTATGATGTGTAAAATTATGAACAAACACCCAAGACACACTTCTCTCAGCAAATGGTCTTCAGTGAAAGTCCTGGGCTCACCATCAAGATCTTCAGGGGCACTAAATATTTCATTGTAGATAGAACAGTCTGTTTTCTAACATGTTCCTGATCATTGTATTTCACACTCTCTGAAACTTGTCCTCACTCTAAGTACAAAACTCACTCTTTTGGCTTCATTACAAACAATATAATACTGGTTATTTGTACTATTCAAAGGACTTGGATGAAAGAACAAGCATGACTCATTAAATAATACTTGAGATGTGCACATTTAAAGTCTAGTTCCAAGATTTTATTGTTATTCTGATAAATATGGTACTATTAGTACGAAATGTTTGCATATCAGCTAATAACTTTCAGGATTCGTGGAACCATTGCCCCTATGGAGCCAGGAATGAAATTATTCTCACCTAAAATGTGTGGTTGAGAATGGGTACAAGGATGAATTCTCCAAAGGAAAGGCACCTGTTGGGGAGGTGCTGGAGGGAGGCAGAGGCCACCACTCACTTTACTCATGGAACAGTTTCACAGTGGAAGAGATGATGATCATTCCACCTTAAACATGAAATGAAGAAACCAGAAGTAGAGAGTCACAGATAACATGTTGATATTTCTAGAAAATATCTGTACTTCAAAGAATGCTCTGACAGAGATAAAATTTGTTTTTTCTCTTTCTCAGAAAGAATAATCATTGAGAGTTTAGCAAGATCAATGGTTTGGGGAATGACACAAGAGTCTTCAGGGATAAGCAATGACCAGCATTCAGCAGCATCCCATGCAGTTATTGGGTATAGTCTTCATTTTATACCTTGAGAAAAAAGAGAGCCCTGGAGGCTTGGGGCTTAAATGGTTTGCCCAAGATCATATACTTTCTTAGAGTGAGAAGAAAACAGGTATTCTGATTCATGGCCTTCCATGATGCCATGCCTGTGCAATTTTAAAGGCTAATCAAAATAAATAAAGACAAAGGAACTATGAGCATTACCTTCTCCTATTTTGCACTCTTTTTATTAAAAGGTAAATAAGATAAATCTACCTAGGGAGTATCTTTCAGGAGAAAGAACATACAAATAAAGGGGTTTGGAGTTTAGAAATAAGAATGTATATTTGAAAATGAAAGGGAAACTTGTGTTTACTTATCTTCAGATTCAGTAATTTTTGATAAATGAATTATTGTACCCATTATTATTGTTGCCCTAAACACAATATATTTGCAAAATATTTTTCTAGTAAATTTTCCCCTGTTTTTCAATTCTGGGAAGTTCACAGGAAATCTGAAATGCAACAAGACTCATAATGAACAACCAAGGCAGATGTTTGTTTGTTTGTTTTTTTAAATGCTTCTGGTGTATTAAAATCTATGAGATTATTCAAGGATAATTAAATGTAGTATTTTTTAAAAGGAATAAAAGCATGGTATAATTTTATGGGAAAAGAAAAAAATGATTAGAGACAGAAATGGGAACAACTCACAAGTAAAATTTTCTTTCATTAATAGATTTTTTTTTTGCACAAACCCCATTTTAAAAGAAAAATGAGAGAAAGTATTATAGATAAACAACCTCCTAGAGGTAAGAGTAAGAGGCAAAAAATTCTTTATCAACCTGCCTTCAAACAGCAAGTATGGTATTTTGTCAGTCAGTGATTTGTGAAGTAAAACTTGCCTTAGACTCCAAAGACTGAATATTCCAAAAAACTATTAAATTACTTTAAAATTTTACCATTAAATTTTTATCTCATTTGTTATTATTTTGGTGGAAGTTTCTACCCCTTTTTTAAGATAAAGGAGAAGCCTTTCTAAGCCTATGTCCTTTTCCTATTTCCTCCTCACACCCAGGAGAAACTGAGTGGCGCCATTGTTTTGGCCCTGAAGCAGAGACCCCAGGACTCTTTTATTCCTTTATAGGAACAACGGCCATCAGTCTACTCTCTCCAACACTGCTCTAGGCTCCCAATGTTAGCGTTGAAGGGCAAAACAAAGGCTTGCAGACAAGGCCTGGAGATGGGGAGTCTTGGCATAAAACAAAACAAAACAAAAACAAAAGCAAAAGCAAAGTCACACAAGGGACAAAAGGTATGAAGACCCCGTTGCCTGGGCTACACTGAGGGAGGGAGAGGGCGGGGGCTGATGGGGTCCAGGAAACTCAGCCCTGGGTCGTGGAGAGAAGCATCTGGAAGGGGACCATGCTGCATGCACTTCCCCGAGACCCTGGACCCAGGTGTTGGTCTCCTTTCCTCTCCTCCCCCTCCCTTGCCCCACCCCTCTCCTTTCTCTGCCCTACCTTGCACCTGTGCTCCCCTCCTGACAGCAAGATCTCCTTGCTTTCCTTGCTGCTCTGTCACGGAAGTCCTGCTGGGTCCCCATGGCTGTCTTTGCACCTCAAACATGGCCACTCCATCTCGGCCCTAGGTTCCTGCCTATCTTCTCTCCTCATCTGTTTTTCTCTCCTCTTTCAAAAGCACCATGCTTGTCATGCTTACCCCAAACCTTTGGTCCCTACTTGGCATGCTCACCCCAAACCTCGGAAACCTGCTCCTTCTGGTCATTCAGATTCCATGACAAATGTCTCTGCCTTAGTGGCCCCTGGACCACTCCATCTAAACAAGCACATCCTCCCACCCCAAACCCATCTCTCTTGCAGCACCCTGTATGTCATCCATTGGAATGTAAGCTCCAAGAAGCAAGGGCCTTCCCTGTTTCTGTCCCAGCAAGGAGCAGGCTCCAAGCTGAATCTGTAAAATGACAGAATAGTAAAGACAATGACTGACTCCCAGGGGAGCTGTCAGGTCTGCTGGAAGGATCTATGCACATGTATGTTTTCCTACATTATTCCAGCCTGGAACACAGGAAATGCTGCATGGACGCCACTGTTGTTAATGGTAATGCTCTTAGGTATTTTACCTAACAAATGCTTACTGAGAATCGCCTATGCTCCAGAAACTGTGTTATGAGCTGAGGATGGAGTGTTAACAAAGATACAATGATTCCTGCTTTTGTGGAGCTTAAAAGTCATGGGGAAAACATTAAATAAGTAAACATAAACATTGATTAAAGTTGTCAAGAAGCATTTAGAAGTATATAGCGGCAGGATCTAAACTCTTAAACTTTTAAAATAAATTTATAGATGCTTTACTCACATCTTAAAGTTTGATGACTGCTTGATCATATTTATAAATGGACCCACACCATGATGCTTGGTTTCTCTGGAGACCTGTCAAGAGGCTCCCTTCCCCCCAGACACTAAAGCTGGCTAGAGATTTTAACTAACTCACAAGTGGCTTGCTTTTCCAACTTGTCCCCTCCCCCTTGCTTCCAGGTACTTTCCTGGTCTCCAGAATTTCCTGCTCCTTTCTAGACTCCTGCACTGTACCTCCCTAGGGATCCTCTTTTATTTATTTTATATGTTTAATTAAACTTTATATTTAGTTTATTTTTTTAAGATTTTTTTTATTTACTTGACAGGGAGAGACACAGCAAGAGAGCACAAGCAGGAGGAGTGAGAGAGGGAACACAAGCAGGGGGAGTGAGAGAGGGAGAAGCATGCTTCCCGCTGAGCAGGGAGCCCGATGCAGGACGCGATCCCAGGACCCTGGGACCATGACCTGAGCCGAAGGCAGACGCTTAACAACTGAGCCACCCACGCGCCCCTTAAACTTTATATTTAGAACTGTTTTTTTTTTTTATTAAATTCACAGCAAAACTGAGCAGAAAGTACAGAGTTCTCATATATCCCCTGTCCCTTCCATCCACACAGCTTCCCCAGTTATCAATATCCCCATCAGAGTAGTGCCGTTATAACTGATGAACCCACACTGACACATCATTATCACTCAGAGTCCACAGTTTATATTAGGGTTCACTCTGGGTGTTGTACATTCTACAGGCTGACATGTATCCACCATTGTAGTATCATACAGAATAGTTTCCCTGCCCTAAAAATAGTCTTTGCTCCACGTATTCATCCCTCCTCCCTTCAACCTCTGACAACCACTGATCTTTTTATTGTCTCCATCTTCTTTTATTTTTTAAAAATCTAGAGTTTCAGGCTTCCACAGCTGTGTACACACACACACACACACACACACACAGATGACCTAAGATTCTCCTTCTTCCTTACACATATCTCCCAAGGGAAAAATGAAGAGAGCATTTTCCCACAGTATAAATCTCAGAATTTTTATAAATACACACTAGAATCTGGAAAAAACATACAATTTATAATCTATGGTTTTAAGTGGCATAAAACTTTGTTCTAACCTCTGACATTCACTGCCAGAACTACGAACTGTTTCTGTGTTATAATCAGCAGACACTTTGAAGAGTTTCCCCTTCTCCATTATACAAATATGGTTGCTAAAATGGTGTAGTGGCTTTGGGATCAGAACAAGATCCAAGCAGGATGACCATAATATCAAAACAAGTGTGACTCTATACTGGAAAAAGGCAAATCTATAAATCTTATCAAAATGTTAAAATCTACTAAACCTACTCTCTAGGCTAATAATTTGACTGTCATGTATTTCTCAGACTCTATAAAAACTTGAATTTCAGAAATAAATAACACTTTCTAAACATTGAATCATTTCAGACACAACCGTAGTAAAATCATGCTTAAGAATATTTCCAGTGCTTTCTCAAGAAAAGTAAGCTTTTGGTTTCAAGAGACATGAGTTGACCAGTTTCATAATCTTTGTAAATAATATTTATACTCTGCCTTATTAAAATAGAGAGAGAGGGAAAAAAAGAGGACCTTTTAGAATTGATATCTGTACCTCTAGACTTTAATGACTATAATAATATTAAGTGCTAATTGCAGCAAGTAACATTTAAATAGTTCCCAATACATGGTAAGTAGTATTTTTACAGAGGAGAAGGCTGAAGCCAAAGAACTTCAGTTACTTGTCCAAGGACATGCAGACAATAAATTGTGAAGGGAGAATTCAAATGTAGGCAGTCTGGCTCCAGGGTCTGTGATCCTAACTACTGAGCACACTGCCTCACAGCTAGATCTGTTAGTCTGAAATACATTTTAGGCAAAACATAAACTTACTAAAATTCTTCCTCTAGCACAGAAAAATACTGGGAAGTCATGCAGCCATATGTCTTCGATAGGATTTTATTCCAAGTGTGACCGGAATCATATCACAAGTATACAGTCCATACTAGCCACGAGGTACCATGCACACTGCATTGACATGACATGCAGTCACTCAGAATGATCCCCTTTTAGAAACAACAGTGCAGGACTTGAAGTTCATAAAATGAATGGCCATTCTGAGACAGCGAGAGAGCGCCCAAGGGCTGGGGGGGTAACAACTTCAGCCTGATGACATTCTCAGGCCCTGGCCAGGATTTCATTGTTCAAATCTGCTGGAGGAAGAAAAGTGCAGAACGGTACGCAAGAAGTTTTGCATCACCTTCACCTCTGCCAGTTTGGGCAATTCTTTAAATTTAGAGTGCCAATTTAGACTCCCCTTAGTAAAGTTAGTTAGCTTCTGGCTGCCTTTAGTCCAGGTTAGTACTGAACTTGACCTATCACACTGGAAAAAGGCAAATGGAAATTCAGTCATGGATGCAAAATCCTTCATATGTTTATTCTTAGATATCAGATTCTTTGTATGGGTCCCACTCTCAATATAATAACCTGGAAGTCTGACTAAGATTCAGCACTAGATTACAACTCTGCTGATGTCACACTTAGAAAAAAATGGTATTCTGTTCTGACAGAATTCCACTTCCTCTTCTTTTGCATTCAGTAAGTTCAGAGAGATTAATATTAAATGAAAAACATGATCAGAAATAAGACAAGTACAAAAAAGGGAAAACACAAGATTTAGAAAAATAGATGGGAAACACTGATTTTTATCTTCTCCCGTAACTATTAGCTATTAGCCACTTGAAAACCTTTCTGGAAAAATGTGAGGGATAAGTAAATAAAATACTACTATAACCAATTTTGGGGAGTTTTAACAGTATAATAAGTGATGTCCCTGTTTTCTTGGGAAGCTCCTTGTGAGCACTGTTGAGTATTCCCATGGGCCCTGAGTTATAATCCCTTGTTGGTAGCCGCTTTTAGCTGATTTGGAACATTTTAAAAATAAATTCTCAATGTTGCACCAGCTTTTCATCTCTGCTTGTCTTTAGAGGTGGCCAAATACAGATGATAGCCAAGTCGGCCTCTCTCCAACAGGGAGGATGGTAGGTGAAACAAGAAGGAAGCAGCTCCAGGTGGGAAGGCCCTCTGATGCATGTATGTGGGGTGAAGAAGAAAACAAACCATCTTCTAGTGCACCAACACCTTGTTTCAAACCAAAGGGACCAACTTGAGAAGCAAGGATCTTCATAAGTACCTCCTCCCTGTCCCTGTACTACAGTATCAGTCAGTGCTCTGATAACCCATTTCTACTTGCTGGAATTTTGGCCTCCAGTTCTCTTTTCTTCTTTACCTCATTTCCCCTAAGGTTTTTTTGTGTCTAGGCATCAGTTTTCTTCTCTCAGCCTGCAGTTCAAGAGCATATTACATAAGGCTCTTACAAGAGTAGTGACCAACACGGGAGAAGCAGTAGGTAAGGGTCAAAAAAACAGAAATCATTTTAATGCAGGCCAAACAGAGCAGTCTGCAGCTTTCTTAGAAGGTAGGGCATGTTTTCACCACCTCTCAAGTTTCATTTTGCCAATTGGCTCATTCATGCATTCAACATATTTTATGTTGTCAGGCCCTAAGAGTTCAAAAACAAAAGATGTAATCTGTCTTCTCTGCCCTGGCAGGACTTGGTCTGTCAGGGAGATAAGTTAACAATCCTAATCTCATGTGACATGTTCGCTGGTCAAGACAGGAAAGGTATCTCCCAAAAACTGGGAAGAAGGGAAAGGAGATGGAGAAGAATCCCCAGAGGTGAGCTCTGAGTTGACCTCTGAAGACTAAGCCGAAGTAGGCCAAGTGAGGAAAATGGGGGTTCATGCATTCCAAGCCAAAAGAGCAGTGTGTACAAAGCCCATTGGCTTCCTGCATCTCTGGACTTCCTGCTGTACCTTCCCAGAAACACAATCCATATAAGTTCTAATTACACCAGGGGCTCGACTAGTACTAACTTAATTAACTGATTCAGTGGTCCTATTTCATCTATGAGGGCACAACATTCCTGCAAGATAAAATGGATGACTTTCATTGGAGTCTTATGTGATCTAATACAAGGGAAGATCATGGAAAATGCCAGGATCTGGAAAAAGCCAGGATCTGGGAATCTATCTTTGGGAGACCTCTAAGTTTTTTCCAAACCATGTGTGTAGGCAGCTGCCTCTTCTAATTACTCATGGGCTCACAATCCAGGTGAAATTGGTAAATGAATCCTAAAATCTGTGTCCTGCATTTTCAAAATGGGGCAGAGAAGGAGGACCCTAGGCTCATCTGGTACCACAAACACAGCTAGATAACTATTAAATCATCCTAAATACCGCAGAAATCAAACTGAAGACTGAGAGAACAAATTCCACAACTAAAGGGAGAGAAGAGGCCACAGAGAAGAAGATAGGCAGTGTGGAGACTGTGGTTTAGGGGAGAAACAGATCCTGGCTGCTGCAGATGGATGGGACTGTGGTGGAGGAGAAAGGCAAGAGAGAGAGGAGCACATAGGGAAATGCACAAGGAGAACATTTCCCCAAAGCCATTGGCCTGGAAAATGAAAGAGTCTGGATTTTGTGAGTGCTTGCAGCCAGCAGGATTTGAAGCCTGGAGTTTTAAAGGTCAGAGGGTTTGGCTGGGATAGAGCCCAGAGGGCAATGCCCTGCTCCTGGAGAGAAGGCAGGCAAACAACCTGGGGCAGGGGAGATTGGGGGGGATGGCATGGAAACAGCAATCTGAGGAACAACACATAGTGGGGAGACTATTCACTCTCCTCAGAGTGCATGAGAGGCAGCATGCATGGAGACACCCCTCTGGGAAAAAAGGAGCTGACTGGCACCATTTCCCTCCCCTGCCCCTCAGCATAAACATAGAACCACTGCAAAAAGCAGTGCAATGCCAACATTGGCTGCCTAACTTACTTATACCAAGCCCCACCCACCCTGTGCTCTGGCCAGACTGCCCTTCTCAGTCAAACTTGACTCAATCCCAGCATAGTGGGCCCCTCCCCCAAAAGACCAGAACAAGCCCCTGCACATACCACAGAAATACAATTATAAGATAATATTATGAAAAATTACATGTCAACAAATTAGACAACCTGGAAGAAATGGACAAATTCCTAGAAACATGTGAATTACCAAAACTAAAATTACAGGAAGAAATAGAAAACTTGAACAGACCCATAACCAGCAAAGAAACTGAATCAGTAATCAAAAACTCCCAACAAACAAAAGTCCAGGACCAAATGGCTTCCCAGGGGAATTCTACCAAATGTTTAAAGAAGAGTTAATATCTATTCTCAAACTATTCCAAAAAATAGAAGAGATAAGAAAACTTCCAAACTCATTCTATGAGAGTAACAATACCCTGATACTAAGACCAGATAAAGTCACAGGATACAAAAATCAACGTACAGAAATCTGTTGCATTTCTATATATCCATAGTGAAGCAGCAGAGAGAGAAATCAAGGAATTGATCCCATTTCCAATTGCACCAAAACCCATAAGATACCTAGGAATAAACCTAACCAAAGAGGTGACAGACCTGTACTGTGAAAGCTGTAAAACACTGATGAAAGAAATTGAAGATCACCCAAAGAAATGGAAAAACATTCTATGCTTATGGATTGGCAGAACAAATATTGGTAAAATGTCTATACTACCCAAAGCCACCTACACATTTAAAGCAATCCCTATCAAAATGCCAACAGCATATTTCACAGAGCTAGAACAAACAATCCTAAAATTTGTATGGAACCAAAAAAGACTGCAAATAGCCAAAGCAACCTTGAAAATGAGAAGCAAAGCTGGAGACAACACAATTCTGGACTTCAGAGTCTAGAGTGCTGACCATTACACCATGGGCCCACAATTCTGGATTTCAAGTTATATTACAAAGCTGTAGTGATCAAAACAGTATGGTACTGGCATAAAAATAGACACACAGATCAACAGAACAGAATACAAAACCCAGAAATGAATGACAAGTATATGGTCAAATAATCTTCACCAAAGGAAAAAATATGCAGTGGGAAAAAACACAGTCTCTTCAACAAATGGTGTTGGGCAAACTGGATAGCAACATGCACAAGAATGAAAAGTGGACCACTTTCTTACACCAAACACAAAAATAAACTCAAAATGGATTAAAGGCCTAAATGTGAGACTTGAAACCATCAAAATCCTAGAGGAGAATGCAGGCAGTAACCTCTTTGACACTGACTCTATCAACTTCCTTTTAGATATGTCCCTTGAGGCAAGGGAAATAAAAACAAACTATTAGGACTATACCAAAATAAAAAGCCTCTGCACAGTGAAGAAACAATCAACAAAACTGAAAGGCAATCTATGGAATGGGAGAAGATATTTGCAAATGACATATCTGATAAAGGGTTAGTAGCTAAAATATATAAAGAACTTATAAAACTGAACACCCAAAACAGGAATAATCTAATTAAAAAATGGGCAGAAGACATAACAGACATTTTTCCAAAGAAGACATCCAGATGGCCAAGAGACACATGAAAAGATGCTCAACATCACTGATCCTCAGGGAAATGCAAATCAAAGCTACAATGAGATATTATAACCTCACACCTGTCAGAGTGGCTAAAATCAACAACACATGTCGGCGAGGATGTAGAAAAAGGGGAACCTCTTGCACTGTTGGTGGGAATGCAAACTGGTGCAACCACTTGGAAAACAGTACAGAGGTTCCTCAAAAGGTTAAAAATACAACTACCTTACAACCCAGCAATCACACTACCAGGTATTTACCTGAGGAACACAAAAATACTAATTCAAAGAGATACATGCACCTCAATGTTTACAGCAGCATTATCTACAACAGCCAAATTTTGGAAACAGCCCAAATGTCCATCGACTGATGAATGGATAAAGATGTGGTAGAGAGAATGGAATATTACTCAGCCATAAAAAAGAATGAAATCTTGCCATTTGCAACAAAGTAGATGGATTTAGAGACTATTGTACTAAGTGAAATAAGTCAGACAAAGATAAACACCATATGATTTCACTCATATGTGGAATTTAAGAAATAAAACAAAGAAGCAAAGGGAAAGAGAGAGAGAAAGAGAGAAAGAGAGAGAGAGAGAGAGGGAGAGGGAAACCACGAAACAGACTCTTAAATATAGAGAAATAAGCTGATGGTTACCAGAGGGGAGGTGGGGTAGGAGGATGGATGAAATAGGTGATGGGTATTAAGGAGTGCATTTCTTGTGGTAAGTACCTGGTATTTTATGGAAATGTTGAATCACTATATTGTACACCTGAAACTAATATTATACTCTATGTTAACTATGCTGGAATTTAAAAACTTAAGAAAAAAAAAACTTAAAAAAAAAAGATCTGTGTCCTTACTCTTAGAAACCATTTATACAAAGTATTATGGATATCTATATTATATAGATATAGCACTTTGCAGCAATTGAGGTTAAATGAGGGTCTTTTGGTTCTGCCTGTTAAAACAAATGAAGTTAGTAGACTTAGGAATTTTTTTTAGAGTCTCTTTAGCTGAAATATTGTTCATGTTTTTCTTGTTTCCATTTTAAAATCCAAACATAAAACTTTTTTTTTTTCCTACTCAGATGAAGAATCATTGGGAGAGGGAATGATACAGTGATCCAAACTGATCAGATGGAACAAGAAAACAAACGATTTTTGAACATAACTCAGTTTTTCACTGCAGAGTCTGGAGTTAGACAATAAAACTGTTTATGTCATTTGTTGTGGCTTCTCTCTTGCCTGAAGGAAGGGCAGAATATTTAAAATGTTTAAATGTTTTCATATTGCATTTGGAAAAGGTCTCATGATTTGAATTTTGGTCAGATATACTAACTTCATGTGATAGCAAGACGAAGAATATGCCTTCCATGTATCACAATAAACAATAGTTTATTGTGTCTCAGAGTGGGAACATACAGATTAAATAAAGAACATACAAAAATGTTTACATTATATCAGTAACCTATTGGTTTTGGATGAACATTTTGATAACTTAAACCTGAGTCACTGCTATGGACTGAATGCTTGATTCTCCTCCAAAGTCATATGTTGAACCCTTAATCCCCCTGTGGTGGTATCAGGAGGTGGGGCCTTTGGGAAATAAGTAGGTCTTGATGGTGGAGACCTCATGATGGAATTAATGCCCTCAGAGAGATGGTCTCTCTCTCCACCATGTGAGGCAATGAGAAGGCAGCCATCTCATTGGACCAGGAAGAGAGCTTTCCCAGCCTCCAGAACTGTGAGAAACAAATGTCATTTACATCACCCAGTCTATGGTATTTTGTTATAGAAGCCTGAGCTGACTAACACAATCGCCTTAAGTAAATTTACCACTCCACTGAATAAAAGAACACTTTATAAAAATTATTTGTTGAAGATGCCATTGAAGCAGTGGAATAAATTAACAGAAACATCTAGTTGCTCAACAACCACTGTCTCTTTAACTTAATTCCTATAAGTTTCTCTCTCCCTTTGGAGCCAGAAACATCAGACTCATCCCGAGCCTGGGCTGGGACATCTGCTGCAGCAGTGATAGCCTCCAGATGCCTTGGCTGTGAGTTTTATAGTCTCTGTCCTGCTGGGTTTTCTCCCTTTCAGATAAGGTCTGCATCCTGCCTCATCCATCTAGACATCAAGCTCTCAGTTGCTTGCTTACACTAATCTGTTATCGAACACCTCTCCTTGCAACTGCAAGCTCCAACGAAAACATACCCACTCTCTTCTCTTGTATCTTTACTCCTCCTATGTAACTTCCATTCCCTTTGCCTACCACTCACACAAAACATTCCCCATCCTTTAAAAAACAAACCAGGGGCGCCTGGGTGGCTCAGTCGCTAAGCGTCTGCCTTCGGCTCAGGTCATGGTCCCTGGGTCCTGGGATCGAGCCCCACATCAGGCTCCCTGCTCATCGGGAAGCCTGCTTCTCCCTCCTCGCCCCCCCCCACTTGTGTTTCCTCTCTCGCTGTGTCTCTCTGTCAAATCAATAAATAAAATCTTTAAAAAACAACAACAAAAACAATATTCCTTCGACCTTCTTCTCTTCTAACAGCTTGAAGGCAAAATTTGCACTCTGCTACCTCAACCTCTTCTGCCAGATTTGACCACCCTCCTCCCTCTTGAAATACAGATAGCACTCGTTTCTGGTACTCCTACTTCTTTGGTTGCTGTGTTCTTCTCTGACCCCTCCTTCTTTTGACCCCAGGGCCAACACACCGCACAAGTGCAGGGGGCACCATTCCCAGCACAGTGTGGAGTTGAGGAGTGTACAGACTTCACAACCACAGCTGACCGTCCTGGCTCTTGCTTACATATGTGTTCCCTTGACTGTGGGGCCTTCCAAAATCCTAGCCTATGCAGACTTGTCTCACTCTACAAGCGCTTCCTGGGAAAGCACATTTCCTCCCTCCAGCTGAATTAATTGCACACTCTTATCCCAATGACTCTCAAAATCGTATCCCTTGCCTCCCAAGCTTACTATATTCCTAAGCCTCTACCCTCTCCACCAGGATGCCTGAGTAAAACTCAAATTTTCCCTATTCTTCAGATTTTTCCCTCTTTGTTTGTCATTTACTTTCACTGTTTACATTACCCTATCAAGTTGACAAACCAGGACATTCACCATCCTTTCTTACTCCATAAATACAAAACAGATTGGGGTCTTTCTTGCATCAGACCTGTACTGTTACTCAACTTTTTATATATGCACTAGCTCTCTAACTAGAACAGGGACCTCACCTTTGCAGCCTCATATTAACTACTCCCCCAAAAGCTGTTATTGTGCAATGCTTCCCTTCATCTCACTTATAGAATCTATAGTAGGGATTGAAATGCAGAGTTCAGTATAGAAAACACTATTCTCACAATGGCTAACTGAACATAATAAAAAAAGAAAACACTATTCTCTTCCATTAATTTAATCAGCATATATCATCTAAGTACAGGCTATTGTAGGAAATCCTGAGACGAGATCACTTGGATCCTGGCATCACTAGGCAATTATTGATTCCTATTTTGCCGATGAGGATACCAAGACTCAGAGATGGGGATGCTGACACTTCCTTGGTAGAGGCCAAGTTCTGAAATCTGGGAAAGCAAGCCTATAACTCCTTAATCCTTGCAATCTGGCTTCTATTCCTATCTGGCAAAGCTGCTTTTGCTAAGTCATCTGCACCATCCAATCGTCAAGTTGTCTTTCACTGTCCAAGCTGGACTCTGCCATACCTTGGTCACACTCTTCTGGGAAACATCCTGCTGCCTTCCCTGAGTTGGCCAGCTCACTTTCTCCCCTTCAGTGGTGTGTTCCTGTCCCACGCCTCTGCCCTGCACCCTCCCTGGTGCTTTAGGGGAATGCTCAACAGCATAGATCTAAATCGCCAGGTCCCCATAACTATCTGCTGGACTTCTTCAACTATTTGTCCCACGGGAGACTCCCAAATTAGTATGTCCAGAAAGGACTCATTTATCCCCTAAACTAATTCTCCTGTAGGTTGGTTTTACTGAAGGATGACTCCTAGACATCAGGGGTGGGTCACACCCTAGACAGTGATGCCAATAGCTGGCAGTGTTTATCCCCCCACGTATCTAGCCCTGCCCTCTCCTCACTGTTCCTCCACCCGAGATCCTCATGTGGGCTCCATGAACACTCAACCCACCTTCTAGAACAGGCTCTTCTAGCTCCTCTCTGAGGACCAAGCCGTCCTGAGTCATTAGGGTGGTGAGGCTGCATCATGTTAGGCCCCCAAGACTGGAGGCATTTGCTGAAATAGTGTACCCTGACTTATTAAGTAGGCAATGAAATAGGAAATGTATTTCAACTTTTAGTTCCATTTCTCTCCCCAACTGGTCAACAACTGGGGTAGGTTTGAATTTAGATATAGTTTAGCCGGGTCCCTCATGCTTCCCTTCAACCATGCCAAATGGGAAAGCGTCTAGGGAGTCCAGGCCTGCTCACTAAGTGATAACTCAAAGCCAGCAAGTTATGTCAGTTGCAAAAAAGTCATGAAAAATTCTGTTTCAAAGGTCAAAGTAACCCCTGAGGGTTAAATTTAAGAAAAAAAACTACTTGTCTGATTGGATTGGAAACTGGAAAGAACTGAAGGAATTCTATTTTCT
This sequence comes from Callorhinus ursinus, assembly GCF_003265705.2. Taxonomy (NCBI): domain Eukaryota; kingdom Metazoa; phylum Chordata; class Mammalia; order Carnivora; family Otariidae; genus Callorhinus; species Callorhinus ursinus. The sequence continues at coordinate 5,031,913 of NW_027397067.1, forward strand.
TCTTGAACAAGATGACATTTCTATCAGCTGGATAAATGTTTTCATGACTGAACTTGTCATTTTCCCATTTGCCACCCCCAGCCTTCCTCCCAAGGTGGGTATATCTAGAGGGCTAGGCAAGGTTTGTACATAAAGGAAATGCCTTAAATAGTTAAAACTTCACACTCTACATATTTATAAATTTAAAACTTTTGGGGAAATTCTCATTTTTTACATTTTTCTAGTGGAATTGAGATGGTTTTTAGAGTCTGTTTAATCGCAGTCCCTGAGTTCAACCAAGGCTCAGTCTTTCACTCCTGGGAATTCAAAGAACATCACATTTCTTAAACAGCAGCTGAGATTCTGGAGGTGCAACCTAATGACCTGGGGCTGAAGTAAAATCAACTAAAGCTACACAGGACTTCTGATTATTGAATAGCCTCCCTAAAGTTCATTACTAGAAATTTTTTGTTTGGTAATTCCAATTCTGAAAGATTTGCTTTACTAAAATACACAGCATGAGGAATGAGAGTTTCTAAATGGTAGCGGCCTATTTGGTAAATGATATTTGCTTTGAATACCCAATGATATCTTTATAGATGGAATTAAATTAAAATTAGGGGGAGTAGTTCTTTCATTTTTCTAAACTTGAAACCCTAACCATAATCAGTCATTAAGTATAGTGGAGTTCCTTACCTACAGTTGAGAAAAGTATTTTCTGTATTAAGGTTAAAATTTTAAAAACATGTAAAGACAAACTCAAGAAAGTTATACTACTACTAATTAACATTTACTAAGCACTTTGGCTATGTTTATTTATCTTGTTTCCACAGTTAGGATGACAACACATATATATTTAAGTGAGGTTTAACAAAAACTCTCAATGCTGCTGCTAGGGAGGAACTGGGCCCGGCTCCATTTGCCTTAGCTTCCAAAGGCTGATTGGCTCTTTCTCTTTCAGAATTCTTATCTTAATGCAGTTAGTAGTGTACCTTCATGATATTGCTTACTTGAAAACAATCCTATGTCAAGGATTTGGAGCCCAAAAGAAGTAGAGCACACCAACTTTTATAAACTTTACATATATTTCTTGGCCTTTATACTATTTCTCTAATAGAGGTCACAAGCGGAAGGTCCTGGGATAAAAGTAACCTACAAATATGTGTGGTTGGGCCTGTGTGCTGTTGCCTTTCACATAAAAAAATTTTAATTATCCTCTAAGATTTAAAAGTTAGGGTATTTCATTTTTGACTTCCATATCCTCTTGAAAAATATGGCAAGCTCATTAACAATAGGCCCAAATTCCCACAGGGCAGCGATGAGCTCAGGAGCTGGCCGGGCCTTGCCACTGGCTCGCCTCTCCCTCCTCGCGGCCCCCACAGACCCAAGCCGAGGTTGTTTGCAGTCCATCATACTGCTCACGCAGTGGTTTGTCTTTCATCCACCTACTTTCATCCACCTCGCATTACTTTACCAGCTAGCTTCCTGGAGGTATTTAAGTTTGCAGCTCCTATCCTTAATTGTAAACATAATAATAGCAGACCCTTCCATGGTGCTTAGTAGGGCCAGACACTGTCCTAAGTGTTTAGCATGCACTAACTCATTTAATCTTCAGAATAACCCTGGAGGGTGAACACTTATTAGCATTCCCATTTTATGGAAAAGGAAACCGAGACATCAAGAAGCCAAGAACTCACCTATGGCAACACACATTTCGTCTGTAGGGGTATCTGTCTCACCGGCGGGCCCAGTCTGGAACCTGAGAACCCAACCATTGGGACTTATTTCCACATGTAGTGGAAGGCTCTTCACAAGTACATCAATAGTGTCCTTTCAGTTCTGTCCATATGTCAGGAGGAGAGTGTCTAATGAGTGCTAATTATTTCTTTGAAACACCTAAGAATCAAAATTTTAGGTCCAGATTGGACCTTAGGTAGCCTTTTATTTAAGTCTGTGGCACTTGATTAGACAAGCTGCCCCTTCTGTAAGGCTCTGTTACTTTCTATCAGAAACCGCTATTACAAAATGACACAGGGATGGTTATAAGTCCACCAAAGGTCTTTCTGGTGCTGTGCTGATTGCCTGTGCTGATGGTGCAGTGGTCCCCGATTCCAGAACCTATCTTATTACTTTTTAAAGTAAGACTTATTTTGTTATTTGTAAGCATATGAAACAAACAAAATGCTTAATAAAAATTACCATAAAGATGTATGGCAAATACCTATCTCTTATTCTACACAACTACCAACCACTAACTTCAACTTTTCATTACCAAGCTAGATTCCTCATTTCATGATTATGACCCCAAAAAAAAAAAAAAAAAAAAAACAGTGCTGATCTTATCTCATATCTCAAAATCCCAAGAATGTTAAGCTATTTCACTCTGCTCAAGAATGGACTTGGAACAGTGAAAGGAGTTCTCTTCCATGGACATGACATAATCTGCAAAAACTTTACCATGGAGAGGTGAACCCTTCAAATCAGCATGTCCTTTCAGTGTTTTTCCTTCTCTTGTGATGTAGGACTTGAAAATTATGATAATAAAAGATCCACACTTCACACATATCATTTAATTTAATCCAAATGTCAATTCAATGGTACAGGTTTATTATCTCCATATTGACAAGGATTTGAACCCAAGTCCATCTGATACCTGTATTATGGTTTATTCTACCATCCCACTACCAACCCATAACACCTCCTAGATGCTGATTAAGTCACTGCTCCAGAAGGTTTCCAAGTACCCAGTGCTCTACTGGACAGGGTCTGCTCTGTTAAACCAACAGTCCTTCAAGGGCCTGAGGTTGACAGCATCACCCACCTGAGCGGCACACGCAATACAAAGCCCGACAATGAACAGAAGAAATGCAAATTGCCAGCACATAATAAGTTGGAAGCACATTACAAAGCTAAATCAGTTCTTTTCAAATGGTACAGACACATGGTGACCTAATTAGGAGTCCAAAGGATTTTGGAGAGGATGAAAGGAATAATCTGAGAATCTATGCAGGAATATTCTTAAGTTGGAGATGAAAATTCTCAACAGTAAGTTCTGGAAGATGTTGGAAAAGATAACAGCACCTAGTGTAAATATATTTATTTCAACTCATCATTGCTCACATTTTCTAGTCTAACAAAGCAGAACCACTGAGTTGTTTGAAACGTGAAAACCCTCTTCCGATTATACAGCAGAGACCGCATCAGGAATCTAGGTTAAAAGAAAAGTGCTCAGTCTCAGTAGAGGGCAATGCAAAAGTGCTGAACGGGAATCTGTGTGAACTTACAGGACTGTGGTCTGCTGCGGCACCTGAGGAATGTGATCCAGCATCAAGTGCATGCAGCGGACGGTGCTCTTCAAGCAAAGGCACCGGCTAGGGCAGGGTAGCACTGGCAGGCACCACACGACCAGAAGAATGCAAGTGGTCCAGCAGAAGAGTCTGGACTCCATCGCTCCACCCGCTGCTGGAAGCGAAGAAGCAGGAGCAGCAGCAGCGGTGGCGGCGGCGGCGGTGGCTGTGGTGCGGGACCTGCCGTGCAGAGGCAGGCCTGCCGTGCGGAGCGGAGCCGGGCTTGGGAGCCCCAGCTAAGCGCAGCTTCCAGGGAAAACTCAGCCTCTGACCAATCCAGGAGCAGAGAGATCACATTACAGGGCGGAGGGTGCCTGCCGCCTCTAGGGGGCGCTGGACTCTCAGGGACGCGGAGAAGCTTGTCCGTGCCAAAGCCGCTTTAGGGAACAAACGTACTCTATTTTTGGGCAGCATAATGCAAATAGAAACTTTTCCAAAGTTGCTTCCACTGCACATATTATGTAAGCGCCAGCCTCTTAGCCCCTAGTTGTCCTTTTTCCTCCCCCTAGCTGTCCTTTTGAAGCGCAAGTTGATTATTTATTGAATCAATGCGGAACAGCCTTTCTTTTTATCTGGCAGTATTACCAAATCCTAAAGGGCAGACAGAGTTCTAATTAGTTGATCTAGGCTCACATTTTCCTTCCCTGCTCCAAAGTATGCTTTCAAAAAATGGTTTCATTTCTTCCTATATATTCTACACCTGAAGCCCAAAGCATTTCACTCATGAGATTCAAACCAGCTACTTCCAATTTCTTCCTTTAATATTTAAAGCTGGTAATGTCTACACCATGAACTCCTATACCAACATGCAGGAGACAAATTGATAGACAAACATATGTGTAAAGTAGAACGAGGGCGAACCACCGCTGGGCTCAGTGGCCGCACCGTTGGCTGTAGATGCATTTTTCACCAGGTTTTACTGGCCATGGGTCACTGAGGTGAGCAGCCCTGAGGACACTGGCAAAAACAGACTCCAACAAATAGGCCTTAAACACGAGTTTTTTGGTCACTCTAGGCAGGTGTTTAGAAAAGGTTTTTGCTTTTAACCTTAAAGCCTAAAATTTCCAAACAAATCTTATCCCTAAACTAGCACTTTAAAAAATGTAAAAGTAATAGAAAAACCAGTTAAAACTTGGGATGGTCCAATGTAGGAAACAATCCCAGATGACCAGACTGGGAGACAAATGTAATGATTGCAGATCTAGTTTTGTCAAACTTTATCAACCTTATGGAGGAAAATAAATTTATTTGCCTTCTTTCCAGTAATTTTTCAGTCCCTTTACATCCTACAGTGGGTGAATAGTGCCCTCTTTTGGCAAAATGTTCACACTCAAATATGTGGGGCTTTATTATTTTATTAAAATACAGAGATTGCAAGAAAAAAAAACTCTACGAACAAGAATAATTTTAAAACAAACCAAGTATGCTTGACAATTGTTCAATGTTTATTTTTTTGTCTAAGTATCGAAATAAACTAAAAAAGCTAATTTCTTCCTTTCAATCCCATGCCTTAAAATTACTGTGCTTTTGCCAATGTTTGTGACTTGGAGGACCTGGATGAGCAAGGCATACAAGTTTGTGCATTGTTTTCAGTTCAAAACATAATACTAGCTTGTACTGATAGAGCATTTTTCCAGGATAGACTATACACTCTCTACTTTAGAAACTTAAGCTGCCATTAAATGAGAAAATTCTACTGATTTCCTCCCGTGAATACAAGGCTAAGAACTGCAAGCAAGGCACAGAGAACCACATGCATGACACAGCCACTATAGACCGTAGATTCTTTCCTAGAATGCCTCAGGACAACTTTCCTGCAGAAAACTATTATTATATATGTTAAGTATTAGAAGCATTTTTTAAAAAATACATTGAGCTGCTAAGTTAAACATGTATACTAGAGTCCAAAAAGGAAGAGAAAATGAGAGGCTAAGAAGGTAGGTAAACACTGAAGCCTGGTTCAGCTTGAGAGTATTTGCTTAACCAAGTAAAATAAAGAGATTTGGGGATAGCATGGTTACAGGAAGAAGAAAAAGCCTTTCCTTAAGTGGAGGGTCTTAACTGGAAAACCTGTATTTTCATCAAGTTCATTAAGGATGAACTAGAAATAATCCACTTTACCACCGTCCCCATTCACCCAGAGAACACAAGGAAAATTGCCTGTTATCAAACTTGCTATGGGGAGGAAGGGAATACAAAAATCTCCCTGCAGATATAATACCCCCAAATTAGCTTCTAAAATAACAATTTACAAAGATACACTAGGTGACCACCAATCCTCCCCAAAAATAGCTATAGGAATATCAAACCAAATGGACTTTGAAGCAAAGAATACAAAGGGGGTTCCCACATAATGTTAAAGGTTCAAATCACCAAGCAGACATAGGGAACCTAAAGTGTAGCATCACTGCATCAAAATATACAAAGGAAAAATTGAAAGACCTATAATGAACTGACATTCTACCATCAAAGTGAGAGATTTTGCTGAAAATCATAAGAGCATACAAAAAAAAGCTTACTTAGACTATATTAGATTTGAATACAATAAAAAAATTTGATTCAAATGACATTTACAGAATAGTATGCTGAACAGTATATTCTTTCGAAGCACACCAAGCCATTTATTAAACATGACTATACATGGGCAATAAAACAAGAAATAAGGTTACTCCTGTTCGTGGCTTCTATTCAACACTGTACTGGAGGTCCCAACCAGCATATCTGGCAAAATAAAAACAAACCCCAAGGAAACCCAAAGGAAACCCAAGGAAACCCAAAGGAAATAATAAACTGTCTTTATAAAGATGATTTGGTTGTCTATTTGAAAACTGAGAACAATCACAAGTCAGTGGGATTTAAGTAATGTACAAAAATCAATAATGGAGCAAAGTGATTTTAACAAACAATACAACAGCATTGAAAAATATAAAATATCTACACATAAATCAAAAGATGCTTGAAACAAAATTGTGTACCTTCATTAAGACATTAAATAAATAAATGGAGAAAAGTACCCTATTCATGGATTGAAGGACTCCATATCATAAACATGTTAATTCTCACACAAACTGATCTATAAATTCAGTGATTCCAAAGGAAGTCCCAAGAGGACTGTGTATATGTAATCTAAGAAGCTGATTCTAAACTGTGTATCAAAGTCAATGGTCCAAGGATAGCCAAGAAATTACTGAAATTTAAGTTGAAGGGACTTATCTTACTAAATCAAGAAATACTGTATCTATAGTAAATAAGGCTGGGTAGTTTTAGTACAGGGATCCATAAACTGACTAACAAAATAGAAAAGAAAACCTAGACACAAAGCATAAATACGAAAATTTATAACAGTTAACTGCAGATCAGAGGAAGAAAATGGGACTTTTCAAAAAATGGTGTTGAAACAGTTGATCAAAAAGTAAAAAAGTATTATTTCTCACTTTACACAAAGATCAATAGCAGGTGTACTACAGACTTAAATGTGAAAGACAAAAATCTTAGTACTTTTGTAAGAAAATATAGGCTAATATTTTCATGATTCTGGGTTGAGGTTGTATGAGGATGAATCTGACACAAATTTGAAAATTCTAATTCGAGAAAGATACCACAAACAGAATGAGAACAGAAACCACAAACTAATGAAAGATACTTGCAATACATGTAAATGACAATGGGTCAGGCTACATAAGGAACTCTACAAGCCAACTTCTTTAAAAGAAACTACTGAATAAAACATTTCCAAAAGACTCTAATGGGAACTCTACAGAAAGGAAACCTAAAACCAAGAAACACTCAAAAAGGTACAAAACCTCCTTAATAAGAAACAAAGCCTCTATAACACTTCACACTACTAAATAGGCAAAACTGCTATCAAATGTAGGTGAGATTATGGAATAACTGGAATGTTTAAACACTATAGGAAGGAACATAATGTTATACTATTTTGGGGAAATAAATCTGCACCACCTAGTGAAAGTGAGTATGAACGTATTCTATGATCCAGTAATTCTACTCCTAGATGTACACTCTATGAAGACTCTTGCACACATACAGTCACAAGACCTGTTGAAGAATATTGATGAGCAAACCATTTGATGTAACAACAAATGTCCATCAACAGTAGGATGAATAATTAAACCGAGTTGCGGATGTAACTTAACTATATACAACATGGAACAATCTCAGAAAGACAACCTGGAGTGAAAAAAGTAACCTGCAGAATACAGAGTATGATTCCAGTTTATAAAGTTAAGTATGTATGAAGCCAAATGATACATTGTTTAGAGATACAAACATATGTGCTAAAGCTACAGAAAAAGGCAAGGTTGCGATAAACACAAAAGGAACACCCCAGAGAGGAATTAAGAGGAGATTAGGAAGGGGCACACAAGTCAAAATCTAGTAGTAGGTACACACATGTACGTACAGGTACACTGAATTATTCCTTGTGTTTTGCATATGTCTTCTAAATATCCTTCATCTATACTGAATATAAAAACAAATTTAAAAAACGAAACCTACACTGCTTTAGAGGTGGCAACAGTCAAAAGGAAATGAGATGTCCAATTATGGACAACTGTATATAATACTTCAAGCATATATCCATGGGTGTATTAAGATTTTCTAAATTAAAAAGAAGAAAAAAAGAAAGCCAGGCCACTGGAGAACAAAATTTAATTATATGCAACTGTTTATTTAAAATAGTTTTCCAAGCCTTCCCATGATTTCACAGGTGTTGCTTCACTTTTATCCTCTCAAACAGCTAGAAACCAACACTTAACATTTTTTGTATTTTAACCATTATGTATGCTATTTTAATGACATTTTTCTTTACTAAGACTAGAACCAAATGTGTCAACCAATAAGAGATGTAGATTTAAATTATCTTCTTGGTAGTAACGGTGCCGCTGAAGGTTCCTTGGATTTATCAGATGCTGGACGCTATTTCAAGCCATTTCCATCTAGCTGTCTGACTTAGGAAAATCATGCTATCTCCCCAGCCCTACTTTCTCTCTGTAAAATAAAATAAAATAAAAACTAGATTAGATTATTTCTATTGTTTTATCTGGCTGCTAAAATTCCATGAATATATTCCTCATCATTTTCAATTAATTTTACTTAACGTTTATTTGCTACTTTTCCACTTATAAAGCATAATTGACCATCCTCAAGTAACTGTGAATTCATTAAAATATAAACACAAACACAAAAGATTCTTAATCATTCTAATATATTCCCATTAATAGATAAAAGGGCTTTTCACTTGAACTTTCATTTTTTATTTCTACTTCTTTATTTAAAGTCAATAATAAAGTCACAACTGTAAAATGAATGAATTGCATTTAAAAACACAAGATACATTTCAATGACAAAAAATATGTAATGATCATGAAAATCTACTGTACACTTTACTAAGGTCAACAGAATAAGAGACCATATGAACAAGTCAATCTTCAAATATATCCTTAACAAAAACTCTCTTTTGAACGGTAAAATCATCAATTAAGAATATGTATGTTTACATAACTGGACACTAGCTCCAAAACCAACAAAGTGTGTAGAGGGCAGCCAGGGGAAGGGTGCTAGATAAAAATATGTGGGCATTGGGAACTTGATATTAAACCTCTAAAACTAACAATTTTAAATAAAATGAACATTCTTAACAAGTGACAACTGTATAAAACTATTTTTTTTCCCTTGATAGAAATGAGATGGGACATTTCTTAACAGTAACAGCTTAGTAATCATCTAAAAAAAAAAAAATTGTGGAGATATACACAACTCCAAACCCTAGCCCCTAACCCCAGTCCCTGGTATAAAATAAATAACTTCCATGAAATTATCTTTCCCATTACTAAAATATCCTCATTTACTTGGGAGAATTCATACTTAGAATATTTCAAACACTTGTTTTTAAATATGTAGAATCACCAGATCTGAGATTTTTGAAACCATCTATGTATTACTAATAGCTGAATCTTTCAAGAGATAATAATTTTTACTATATACATTAATTGGATTTCCTTAAACATATTTGATCAACTACTGCAATTGTGATGCTGGTGGTAGTGATACTCTCAAATTTTTCCTTTTAAAAAGTACATAATCCATGTGACACTAAGTAGCAAATATGTTACACTATGTACTTTCTTAACAAGGAATGACTGTTTTCAGGTCCTAGTAGGAAGAAAAGAAACCAACAATGGCATTTACTACCTGTTTTATCACTGATAAGCTATAACTAATAGTCAAATGATGGATAGTGTAAGTATATGATATTAAGAAAAAAGTGAAAATCATTATAATTTTACCAAAAAAAAAACAAAAAACGAAAAACCACACACACCATGAGAAGTTAAATAAGCACAACATAGGTCCCGAAGATTATACTATGATTCTGAACACAATTTTCAAAGCAAAAAGGCATCTACATACAATTCCTGTGACTATCTCATACGCTACATAAAGATGAATTTCAAAGTAAATGTAGGTTAGCTCAGTTCCACTTTGTCAAAGACAAATATTTAAATGAACCAGGAGTTCCATTTGCTAAAGTGCACCTGCTGACCAAATCTGCTCTGGTCCTGCCTCTGAGCACAACTCAAGAAAAAGGCTGTTACCCATGTTTACTCCCTGTCTGTGCTGTCGACAGTCATTCAGAACAATGGATATTCTTTTTTAAACCTAAATACTTTATACAGTGGATAACAGAAAAACCAATCCTAAATGTACTATCTTCTAAAACTCCAGCAAGGAAGATAACCTCATTATTTTTAAATACTGAAAATGTAAAGGGTCCACACAAATTAAGAACTGTATTAGGTATATTAATTTTTATTTAATACTCACTTGATGTGCTCTTAAAATCTCTATGAGAGAAGCAGATAGTTTCCCCTGTCTTTTGGCAATAGATTCAAAAGCAAAAGTAGCAGTGCTGTTGAATTCCATAAAACTTTTTTTTTTAAAGCTAAATTATTCAGTATCTGTATTGTTATTGCACTCATATATTGCCCGGAATACTATAGCAACTCAGTAATAATGATTGCAACAAAGTAAGGTAAGTGGGTCTACACAGCATTTGATCTTCTAATTAGGTAAGAAAGTTTTCATAGAGGAAATGCAAACAACTACAATTCAAAAATCAGTATATGCTTAACAATTACTTAACCTTATACAAAATTAAATGTAAGCCTCACCACTACAAATCTGTAAGGAATCAGAAAAGGATTTACAGTACACAAATCTTGAGTATTGTTGCATTCCACTCTTGAAGTCACTCTGAGTTAAAACAGCATTTTTTCCAAGATTTAAAGAAAAATATATTTTATAAAAGGGATTCTTTTTAATTACTGAATACGTCATTTTTTATTACTAAGACAGAAACAAGTTATACTTTTTCCACTATAATTCGCTCTGATGAAAGAATTCTCTTTTAACTCCTAACAAATGCTACATTTTCAAGACTAAAGGAATAATCAGTAGGCATTCTTTCTTCTTGATCTAAGTTACTTTTCTCTAAAATATGTCAAGTAAGCCTTTAAAGATTCAGGGAGGGGGAGTTTCATGATTTTTTCTCTCAGTAAATTCTGAGGTGGCTCCTCGGGCTTCATGGCTTCACCGTGATCTTTCTCTTCCTCTTCTTTGTTATCTTCTTCCATTTTTTCATCCTCCTCACTGTCTAGAGGCTGAGGAATAAGCTGATTACCCACAAATACGTAAGTATTAATTCTCTGTTTAACCCTCTTTCTTTTCCTTTTTGGTGGAGCCCTCTGAGGAATCCCCTTGGCCTGCATCTCATCATTTATGAAATTTCTAAGTGTACGTCGAATATAAATACGAGCCAAGTCCTGGAGATTCCTGACAGCACAGGGGGCTAAAAAAACAAAAACAAAAACAAAACACACACACATAAAACATAAAAAAGTAAAACATCATATATTGCTCATTTCTTCGCAGAACAAGTATTTCTTAGCCAACGTTAGAAAACACAGAAAGTATAAAAACTCTGACTTTCATCTAACAAAGATTTCAAGATGCTTACTATTTGCCAAGCCACCATTCTAAATTCTGTGGACAGTGGAAAGTTTTCTATGTACAGATATGTGTGTCCCCATATATATGCATAAAAATTCTTTGAAAGAATAAGAACGAACTTAGAAACAGGTTACATGAGAATGAAGTAGTTAGACAAAAAGAATAAAAGAGAGATTTTATACTATCTATTTCTTATACTTTTTGATGTTGAAAACCATATGAGAACGATCTATTCCAAAAACACGTATACACACACACACACACACACACACACACACACACACACACACACACAGTTTTTCTCTGTAAATCAGTGAGTAGAACTGGTTCATAGGCAAAGGGCCACCACAAATCATGCTGTAAACAATTTAATAACCCAAAAACACACCACAGATTTCCTTAAGTTATTGATGTTTACTTCTATCAAACACATCACAGTTGTACCCTATCGGGTCCGTCATTTCACTCCCATCTCCCACAGATCTATGAACGCATAAGCCCTAGAACACACACTCTTCTTTGTAGCCTGTTCCAATACTTTATACATAGAGAAATTAATTTTCTAGTCCCACTAAGTTTCCATCCCTGCGGAAATAAAACTGTCATCAAGGATCCCTCTCAAATGCCTAAACAAAATAAAACATAACCCTCCTCCAGTTTAAACAGCATTAAAAAATCTTCACTATTTTTTTATTTCTTTACTTTTGGTACTCTTTTCTGGATACTTCCCTTGCAAACTTTTTTGTTATACCTATGAAATACTGCCTTCTTTAGTAACTCTTTGGTATGTGGTCTCTCTCTACTGCCAGACTATAAGCTCCAGGAGTGAGGGGCTACAGCATTTCCTCTTTGTGCTCCTCACAGGGCCCTTTAGGCACTAGGCCTGCACAGTGCACCATCCTGTACAAGGCTCAGAGTGCTTCCTGTGTTCTGAACACCAGACCCTACCACAAATTAGATACACTCTGAGATAAGTTTGTTTTATGTTTTTTTTTTTTTTTTAAACTCCAGCATGGAAGACTTCTCAGACTGATTCAAAGATCCCTTAGCACATACCTAAGTGGCCCACTACAAAACCTTTTCTTCAAACTGTCTTTTTTCAACTCCCTACTGAAACCGGAACTAGAAAAGAATTCCAAAGAGCCAGACTGGGCATGTTTAGTTAGAAACTGTTTGCTCTACTGCCTGGGCCTGCCCCCAACTATATGAGATGGAAACTGAAACAATACAGAACATTCTGAGTTCAAGTCTTGCTTCTGCCAATGACAGAGTTTTGTGAACACTGGTAAGTAAAAACATGTGGGATCTCATCCCTTATATGTTGAAATGTGTAAAATATCACCTGCTCTGCCTACCTCCCCAAACTGTTTAAGCTGTTTAACATTCACTCAACACCTATGTGTTAAAATATATGCCACCTACTATTAAAGAACTCACTTACATATAGTGGATGCTTCAGACTAAGTAAGTCCTTGCTTTTATGGAGATTTTATATTTGGGGGAGGGGGTAGATAAAAAATAATTATGAAAAAGAGGATAGGAGAAAAAACACCAATGGCACAGAAAGTAACATGGGGTACAGCTACTTCTGACTGGGTAGTCCAAACGGTCTCCCTGAGGAAGTCATGCCTAGGCTAAGATCTAAATGATATGAGGAAACAGACATGTAAATATCTTGGGGCAGAGGAAATAGCAAAGCCCTAAGAGGAAAATGAGCTCAACATGTTCAAGGAGCTGAAAGAAGGCTAGTACAGATGAAGTTTAGAGCAGGAAGAAAACGGTAAGAGGTACGATCATGGGTTGATCTTGCAGGCCTTGGTAAAAAATGTGCCTTGTATTGGCCATGCAGCTACTTAAGGTTTTTAAAAAGCAGAGTCATAATGCAATGAAAATGGCACTCAGGCTCCTCTATGGAGTATGGATCATAAGAAGAGGGAGCAGGAGATCAGCTAGAACACTCCAGTAATCCACCTGAGACCTGAGCATGCTCTGATGCAGATGGGAGTAAGGGAGGGTGTCAGTAAAGACGTAGAGAAGTGGACAAATTTGCAACATATTTTGAAGACAGGATGGATGGGGATTAGATGTAGGAGAATTTTTGGCCCAAGCAACTAGGCAGGTGCTAATGGTCAATTATTGACATGACAAAGAGGAAGAGTAGTTGGGGAGAAGAAAATCACAATTTTGTTCTTTATGAAATCTGAAATGTCTGTTACATTTCCTGAATGGAGATTTCAGGAAGAAAAACAACAGTGATATACTGAGCACCATTTCAGCACGTTACAGGCAATAACACACACTTCACACTAAGTGAGGAAAAGGAAGTAGACAGAGGTGAAATAACTTGATCCCAGTCACAGAAGTCATAATAAGTGACACGAGTTGGGATCTGAACATGGGTGTTTAACTGCACAGTCTATGCTCCTGCCCAACCACAAGCAGCTGAATCATGCCTCTGGGACTCAGGCTGCCAGAAAGTGGGAGCCATCAGCCTCCCCCTGAGCACCTAAGAGGCAGTATAGACAGAGAAGAAAGGCCTATGCCTGAGGAAGCTCTGAAAAAGGAGGGGCAGGGGAAGCTGGTGGAGAATAAATCTATAGAAGAGTTTTGGGAATTATAAGAGCTAAGAAACAGAGCTATAATTAGTCTTTTTGGCTGGTCTTTATTCTTAAACCTCTCTTACATTTTTGGTACTCTCTTTTCACACCTTAATTATGTTCCTACTCTGCAACACTGTTATTCCAAGGACACTGTTAGAATGATGAACCTTTCAATCCTAAACTGTCAGAATACCTGAACTTCATAAAGAACCAACTAGATCCACAATGGAAATGATTCAGACTTCCCTTAAGTCCTAAGATAGTACCCACATGAGCTGCATTTAAGTTTTTCTGAATGATACAAAAACTTGTACATAATTCTCAGCACTAGCTATTCAAATGTCCCCCATATTTTCTATTCTTTATCACTCCCTTGTTTCTAATGCTTCCAGTTATGAGATAAGGATTTAGTGGACTAGACAATGCTAATCCTGACTGCTTTTAAAATTTTATTTTGAATTGAAGCTTTCACTCCAAAATTATAATTAAGGTTATCTCTAACACACACACGTGTAAGCTCTATTCGTTTCCCAAAAGGTAGTCTCTATTAAGATTTCATAGGAACCTAGCAGTCAGTACTTCCATTTATTAACAAAGATTGAAAAGGGCATTATATTTTGGTCAAACTCACAAAAGTGATGATTTGGGGTCATTTTTTAGCCGACAGAAACAGCAACTTCATATCGCTCAGGTGGTTTAGTGCCACGGTTTCTGAAGTTTCGTTTGTCCCTTGTGATTTATTAACAAGAAATATCCATTTGGCTTCCCATTCCTGACACAGAGCTCTGAAAACACTTGGAATTACGTAAGTGATAAAAGCGTAACAGGTTTCTTCCAACCACACCTGAGTTTATGTTAATGAGGTGACTTTTGGTAAGCCCCTGAGGATGCTGGGCTGGTTGGCAGGGAACCAACCATGTGCTTGGAGGATTGGGGCTTTCACTAGCACCCTCTGGGAGGGGAAAAGGGGCTGGAGGTTGAATTAATCATAAATGGCCAATGATTTAATCAATCAAACCTCCATAAAAAGCCTTAATTGAAAGAGTTCAGAGAGCTTCTGGGCTGATGAACATAAACCCTTCATGTATCAATTCCATCTGTTTTTGTTTCTGTGTTGGATACTTTGATAATAAACCTGTTATCTAGTAAGTAAACTGTTTTCCTGGTTCTGTGAACCGCTCTAACAAATTATCAAACTCTAGAAAGGGGTCATGGGAGTTTCTGATTTAGAGCCAGGCAATCAGAAACACAGATGAAAACCTGTACTTGTGATTGGTGTCTCCAGCTGGAGGAGGAGGGGGCAGCCTTATGGGATAGAGCCCTTTAACCTTTAGGGTCTATGCTAACACGGGTTAGTGTCAGAATGGAGTTAGGTCACAGGACACCTAGTTGGTGTCCGCAAAGAATTGGAGAATTGCTTGGTGTGGAAAAACCCACAGATCTGGAATACAGAAAGAAGTGTTCAATGGGTGGTGTGTAGAGGAAACAGTTTTCCTTTAGTTGGTATAGAGTTTTTTTCCTTTTTCCTTTCACCCCTTTCTAAAGGGCCTACCCTGAAGTTAAAACAGTTTGTATACCCCCCAAAAAAGAAAGAGGACTTTAAGTTGAATCAAAAGTAGAGACAAATAAACCTGAGAAAAAGTGATAATTACATTTAGTAACTGTTTATGTGGGCAATTTCACAGCCACAAAATATATTTGGCAAAAAATTTACACGTGTATGTTTTCAGTTGTTTTTATTTTTGCTAACATTCTTTCTTATTTTAACCCTCTATAATTAATGAAATAATGTTCTCTAAACAGAAAGCAATTTTAACAGAAGAGGAAACTTGTTTTATTCTCCAAACATCTTATTAAATTTTGACAAACAATATTTTCAGAACATTTTTCATTCTGTGAAAATTATTCATAGTGAAGCTTTATTTTTTTACAAAATCACAATTCCTGACTCATTTTTATAAATTCCTTTTGGAGCTGATAATTTTTTTTTCTTTTTATTACAGAAACTTTCAAGTATACACAAGACAGTTAATAGTATAAGGAACCCCATGTACCGGACACTCAGCTTCAACAACCATCCCTTCTAGCCAATCTTCCTTCATCAACACTGCCATTTCCTATTTCCATCCCCACCACATTATTCTGATGAAAAGTTAGACAGATCATTTCACCTGTAAATATTTTAGAGGCATGATGAATTTTTTTTTTCATTTAGGCTTGTCTTCCATTTTATCCTTTTTTTAACCAAATTTATCCCTACTCTACATTCACAGTCATGTCGATCAACACAACCAAGGACCTACCTAGATCTATTTGTATTGACATCCTTAAACCGAGAATGAAAACTGCCCATTTATAACATATCATCATCCATGCCATTCATAATTATGTCACTGTAAAACCACATTTACAACCTACACTCTTCTAAAGGACACTAAAGTAGGAAAACTGTCAGATAAAGAGGAATGCTCAGGCTACAACAGTGTCTGTTAGAAAGAAAAACACCTAAATGCCTGATGCACAGAAATCTACAGGGCCCTCTGTAAGGACACTTCTATATCTCTACAGGTACACATCATGCTAATGGTTAAGTTAGGCCATTGTCAAGACCAAACAGTGTCACAGCATTGTTTTCATTACTTCTCTTTATGACTCTCTAACCAGTTATGGATAGGTAAAGAAAACTGTCATAAATAACCTGTAATTCTAATGTTTGGAAAAAGGAGGGAGAAAATAATTTAATGTGCAGACCTAAGCCATATTCCCCCCACCTACTTTGGTAGGTGATAAAACTGACATTTCAATTCCTAGCTATCTCCCCGCCAAATCCATCTCTCCATTGGTTAAGAACCTAAACAGGGAAAAACAGACCACAAAAATCATAAAGTTCAAAAGAGGGTAAAATGAAATGAAAATAAAATTAAATAAAAATCCAGGTTCCTCAGAAATAAATTCATTTAAAAAGCAAATTAAAGGAAGTCTACCATGGTAAACTTCATTTTTGGTACAGAACTTTATTTACTGATTTCCAAAATCATGATAAATCACAAACCTATTAATACTACTCTCAACTCTTTTTCGTCTTTCAGCTGCAGTAAGTGGATCACTCCCCTCTCCTTGAAATGTTTTTTCTTGGTTTCTAACACAAACACCTCTCCTCACTCTCCCGCAAGTGCTCTCATCTATTCTTATAGCTTAAAAGGCCATTTTTACATTGAGGATTAATTTATACCTCCCTCACACAGTAGGTTTATACCTACTCGACTACCTGACCTGTGCATGCCAACTCAAACATGGCCAGAATAAAATATCTCATCTTCCTACACCTATTTCCAAACTATTCCATTGCCAGTCTTGCAAACAGCAATAAATGGTACCATCACTCAGATAGCTATCCAAGGCAAAATTTTACATACTCCTTTTTTCTCTACCACCATCTTCCATGTAGTCTACTATTTTTCTACCTTCAAACAACTCTGTCCACACCAACACTGATTTTCCCTTTGAGTATAAGAAAAGTCTTGTATAATCAATCTTCTACATTCTAGCCAATGAGCTACCCTGAAACTTATTTCTGGTCTTGAAAAAACCAAGCTCTTTTCAGCCCAAATAAAGGCTTTTGCATTTGCTGTCCTTCTGTATAGAAAATGCCAACAATTTAATATAATTAATAAATTCACAACTATAATAAATTCATGTTTTCTTTGACCTGCCCCTTCTTTTCATATGTCCATGAAGGCAGCTAACAGCACCTGGTACAAGATAGGGGCTTTAACCTGCCTCCATAAAAAAGTTGAATAAATCTATTGAATATATTACTGCCTATTTAATTCTTCATAATTATATAGTCCATTAAATTCTAAGCATAAAGAGTTGAACAATCTAAGTCACACTTCAATCGGAAAGGACCAACGATTACTTACGGAGTCCTACAGAATCTGGTTTGCCATTGTCATTCTTACTTGGTTGTACAAGTGGAGCAAATGAAACAGCAAGGATGTTTTTACTTTCCCAAGTGTTTTGTCCAGTTCGCATAATTTGTGTTAACTATTTAGAGAGAAAAACAGAAACAGAATAGCTTAATCCTGGAAATGTGATCGCCTTACAGTCACAATTTTGTTTTAATGGAATAAATGCCAGTGGTTGCTATAATCACTTGTATTTGAATGCAACCAAATTACTTTCAATTAAATACTTACCATAAAATAATAGAGAAGGAATGACAAATATTTGCAGCTCAAGAAAGATTAGTCCATGTAAATAAAAATCCAAATATGGTCAAGTGACTCATCATGTTATATTTGGGCTCTGATAGCTTCTAGGGGTCTTATTCCAACCCATACCTGCCTGTGGCTCCCAAAATATATGTCTCACATAGACTCAGCTGATGGTTAAAGCACGATATTAATAAAACCATGTCCTCATTACTGTACCAAAGAGTCAACTTCATGGTCTTCCATGAAGGTAATAAAATGCAGATTCTAATTCCAATCCCAAATCAGTATTTCACAAATAAATGTAATTAGTCACAAGAGGATTAGAAGTTTTACCTACCTGGCAAAAACCCATCCCCGGTCCTTGGAAAAAAATATTAGCTCAGTACGTGGTTCGATCAAGTTGAATTAATATCTCCAATTTCTATTATAAAAATCAGTGCATTATATTTGACATTAGTAGAATAGTATATAATTAATATTTAATAAAACACCACTGGGAAGCCATATCTTAAATGTTTGAAAATGTATCATTAACAGAAAACAGAAGATTGCTCATGTGGGAGTCTCAACTGTGGAAGCATTCAAGTAACATTTTTCTAGGAATGTTTTGTAATGAATGTTTTTATATTATGTCTTTTTAATAACTGACAAACAACTTGCCACAGAGCACAGTGCATGGTAATGGTGAAATCTACTGAGCCGCAAATAACATGCTGTGATGTTAAGGGACCCCTTAGGATTATAAACTCTGAAATGATCAGACAAGGTCCCAGTTGTCTTAAACAATTTATCTTCTACTGTATAAAACACAAGGCATTTTAAACATCTCAAACTTAGGTTAATATGAATACTAAAGATTTTTTTGAAATGCATTTTTAAAGTAATTTCCTTTTAAAAGACCCACCCATTTTCTGAATACCTCAGTATTTCATATATTTATTATACCTAGTAATTCTAAACCAGGGCAGGCAAATTGCTGAAAAATATTTTCAAATGAGTCTATGTAGTACTAAATGAAGATTTAAATCTTTTTTTTTTAAAGATTTTATTTATTTATTTGACAGAGAGAGAATGAGATAGAAAGCACAAGAGGCAAGAGGGTCAGAGGGAGAAGCAGACTCCCTGCTGAGCAAGGAGGCCGATGTGGGACTCGATCCCGGGACTCCAGGATCATGACCTGAGCCGAAGGCAGTTGCTTAACCAACTGAGCCACCCAGGCGCCCCCTAAATGAAGATTTAAACATTTATTTTTCCTTTAATAGATTTAAGCAGTCCAAACCAAATCCCAAATAGATTTTCTTTTTTATACGTTCAAAGAATTAAAAAATGTTAGAAATTGAGGGCGGAGGAGTAGGAGACCTGGATTTCATCTGGTCCCAGGAATTCAGCTGGATAGGGATCAAACCATTCTGGACACCTACAAACTCAACAGGAGATTGAAGAAAAGAATAGCAACAACTCTCTGAACAGAAAAGCGACCACTTTCTGGAAGGTAGGACGTGCGGAGAAGTGAATCTGAGGGGATATTCGGGAGGATAGACGATGGGGGAGGGGGACTCCAGCGGCCGCTTCTGGCAAGTGACAGAGCAGTGGAGCACAAAATCGGAACTTTTAGAAGGCGGGTCTGCTGAGTGACTCGCTCCAGTGGCTAAGTGGGGGGTGGAACACTCGCGGGACAGTGTGGTCTCAGGACCCTCGGGGTCACAGAAAGACCAGGGGTGCCTGAGTGCAGCAGCGCTCCTGGGTATCAGAGCGGGGAAGCCCACTGCAGAGAGAGAGCCGAGGCGCGGGCTCTCAGCTCACAGTTGCCATAAACTGTGATCCGCGGCACAGTCGGGCCACTGCTCCTCCAGCAGGGACCCAACAAGCGGCAGATCCAGGGAGACTCCCCTTCCTCCCCAGGGAGGAGCGGCGCGGGAGCACATTGCAGGGATCTGCTGGCTTTAGAGACTCCACACCAAGTCGGGTGCCAGAGATAGAAACACTCAGTCACAGGCCGGGTGAGCACGGAGTGCAGCCACAGACGGGGAGACGGGAGTGATGGACTGCTTTTCTCTTGGGATTCACTGAGGAGCGGGGCCGAGTTCTCAGCTCCTCCAAGGCAGAGATTGGGAGGCCGCCATTTTCACTCTCGTCCTCCAAAGCTGTAGGGAAAGCTTGCAAGGAACAAAAGCTCCCAAGAGCAAACCCTAGCAGATTACTGAGCCCAGAGGACAAAGGCGGGGCAATTCCGCCTCCGGCAAAGACATTTGGGAACCGGAGCAACAGCCCCTCCACCACAGGATCAGCAAGAAAAACCAGCCAAGACCAAGTTTATCCATCAATGAGAACAGCAGAACTCCACTGCTAGGGGAATACCGAACATAGAATTCATGGCTTTTCTACCATGATTCTTTGGTCTTTCAACTTAATTTTTTTAACTGTTTTTTTTTTTTATTTTTCTTTTTCCCTTTTTCAACCAAGATCTTATCAATCCCTTTTTTTAAAAAAACATTTTTATTTTTCATTTTTAGAGTCATATTCTATCCCTTCATACGAGTTACCCTTATTTTAGGCATATATATATATATAAGTTGTTCTCTCATTAAAATTTTGAGATACAGTTTCTTCTAACATATCAAAATATACCCTAAATCTCTAGTGTATGGCTTTGTTCTAGTCTCCTGCCTGATCACATTCTCTCCCCCCCTTTTTTTAAATCCTCTTCTTTTTTCAAACAACTTATCTTATCAATTCCTTTTATAAAATTTTTTATAATTTTCATCTTTACAGTCATATTCCATCCCTTCATCGTATCAACCCTTATTTTGTATATATATATAAGTCTTTCTTTCTTTAAAATTTTGGAGGCACGTTCTTCTAACAGATCAAAATACACCCAAAATCTAGTGTGTGGCACTGATCTCTGCACCAGCCTGATCATATCTGATCATGTTCTGTTTTTGTTTTGTTCTGTTTTTGTTTGCTTTTATCTTTTTCTTTTACTTTTTTCTTTCTTTCCCTTTCTTTTCCCCTGGTTTCAGGTCTTTTCTGATTTGTTTGGAGTATATTTTCTGGGGATGTTGTTACCCTGTTAGCATTTTGTTCTCTCATTCATCTATTCTCCTCTGGACAAAATGACAAGAGGAAAAAAATCACCTCAAGAAAAAGAACAAGAGATAGTACCATCTGCCAGGGACCTACTCAATACGGACGTTAGTACGATGTCAGACCTAGAGTTCAGAATCATGATTTTAAAGATACTAGCTGGGCTTGAAAAAAGCATGGAAGTTATCAGAGAAACCCTTTCTGGAGAAATAAAAGAACTAAAATCTAACCAAATTAAAATCAAAAAGGCTATTAATGAGGTGCAATCAAAAATGGGGGCACTAACTGCTAGGATAAATGAGGCAGAAGAGAGGATCAGTGATACAGAACACCAAATGATGGACAATCAAAAAGCTGAGAAAAAGAGAGATAAACAACTACTGGATCACGAGGGCAGAATTCGAGAGATAAGCGATACCATAAGATGAAACAACATTAGACTAAGTGGGATCCCAGAAGAAGAAGAAAGAGAGAGAGGGGCAGAAGGTATATTGGAGCAAATTATAACAGAGAACTTCCCTAACAGGGGGAAGGAAACAGGCATCAAAATCCAGGAGGCACAGAGAACCCCTCTCAAAATCAATAAAAATAGGTCAACACCCCGACACCTAATAGTAAAACTTACAAGTCTCAGAGACAAAGAAAAAATCCTGAAAGCAGCTTGGGAGAAGAGATATGTAACCTATAATGGTAGAAACATTAGGCAACCAATCTATCCACAGAGACCTGGCAGGCCAGAAAGGACTGGCATGATATATTCAGAGAACTAAACGTGAAAAATATGCAGCCAAGAATACTATATCCAGCTAGGCTGTCATTAAAAATAAAAGGAGAGATAAAAAGCTTGCAGGACAAACAAAAACTAAAGGAATTTGCAAACACGAAACCAGCCCTCCAAGAAATATTGAAAGGGGTCCTCTAAGCAAAGAGAGAGCCTAAAAGTAGCATAGACCAGAAAGGAACACAGACAATATACAGTAACAGTCATCTTACAGGCAATACAATGGCACTAAATTCATACCTTTCAATAGTTACCCTGAATATAAATGGGCTAAATGCCCCAATCAAAAGACACAGGCTATCGGATTGTATTAAAAAGCAAGACCCATCAATATGCTGTCTGCAAGAGACTCATTTTAGACCCAAAGACAGCCCCAGATTGAAAGTGAGGGGGTGGAAAACCATTTACCATGCTAATGGACACCAAAAGAAAGCTGGGGTGGCAACCCTTATATCAGACAAATTGGATTTTAAAACAAAGACTGTAAAAAGAGATGAGGAAGGACACTATATCCTACTTACAGGGTCAATCCAACAAGAAGATCTAACAATTGTAAATATCTATGCCCCTAACATGGGAGCAGCCAATTATAGAAGACAATTAATAACAAAAGCAAAGAAACACATTGACAACAATACAATACTAGCGGGGGACTTTAACACCCCCCTGACTGAAATGGACAGATCATCTAAGCAAAAGATCAGCAAGGAAATAAAGACTTTAAATGACATACTGGACCAAATTGACTTCACGGACATATTCAGAACATTCCACCCCAAAGCAACAGAATACACATTCTTCGCTAATGCCCATGGAACATTCTCCAGAAGAGATCACATCCTAGGTCACAAATCAGGTTCAACCAGTACCAAAAGATTGGGATTATTCCCTGCATATTTTCAGACCACAATGCTTTGAAACTAGAACTCAATCACAAGGGGAAAGTCGGAAAGAACTCAAATACATGGAGGCAAAAGAGCATCCTACTAAAGAATGAATGGGTCAACCAGGAAATCAAAGAATAATTTAAAAAATTCATGGAAACCAATGAAAATGAAAACACAACTGTTCCAAATCTTTGGGATACAGCAAAGGCAGTCCTGAGAGGAAAGTATATAGCAATACAAGCCTTTCTCAAGAAACAAGAAAGGTCTCAAATACAGAACCTAACCCTACACCTAAAGGAGCTAGAGAAAAAACAGCAAATACAGCCTAAACCCAGCAGGAGAAGAGAAATAATAAAGATAAGAGCAGAAATCAATGAAATAGAAACCAAAAGAACAGTAGAACAGATCAACGAAACTAGGAGCTGGTTCTTTGAAAGAATTAACAAGATTGATAAACCCCTGGCCAGACTTATCAAAAAGAAAAGAGAAATGACCCAAATCAACAAAACCATGAATGAAGGAGGAGAGATCACAACCAACACCAAAGAAATGCAAACATATTATGAGCAGCTATATGCCAGCAAATTAAATAACCTGGAAGAAATGGATGCATTCCTAGAGATGTATCAACTACCAAAACTGAACCAGGAAAAAATAGAAAACCTGAACAGACATATAACCACTAAGGAAATTAAAGCAGTCATCAAAAATCTCCCAAGAAACAAAAGCCCAGGGCCAAATGGCTTCCCAGGGGAATTCTACCAAACATTTAAAGAAGAATTAATACCTATTCTCCTGAAACTGTTCCAAAAAATAGAAATGGAAGGAAAACTTCCAAACTCGTTTTATGAGGCTACCATTACCTTGATCCCCAAACCAGACAAAGACCCCATCAAAAAGGAGAATTACAGACCAATATCCCTGATGAACATGGATGCCAAAATTCTCACCAAAATACTAGCCAATAGGATCCAACAGTACACTAAAAGGATTATTCACCACGACCAAGTGGGAATTATCCCTGGGCTCCAAGGTTGGTTCAACATCTGCAAATTAATCAACGTGATACAATACATTAACAAAAGAAAGAACAAGAATCATATGATCCTCTCAACAGATGTACAAAAAGCATTTGACAAAGTACAGCATCCTTTCTTGATCAAAACTCTTCAGAGTATAGGGATAGAGGGTACATACCTCAATATCATAAAAGCCATCTATGAAAAACCCACAACGAATATCATTCTCAATGGGGAGAAACTGAGAGCTTTCCCCCTAAGGTCAGGAACGCAGCAGGGATGTCCACCATCACCACTGCTATTCAACATAGTATTAGAGGTCCTAGCCACAGCAATCAGACAACAAAAAGAAATCAAAGGCATCCAAATCAGCAAAGAAGAAGTCAAACTCTCACTGTTTGCAGATGATATGATACTCTATGTGGAAAACCCAAAGGACTCCACCCCAAAACTGCTAGAACTCATACAGGAATTCAGTAAAGTGGCAGGATATAAAATCAATGCACAGAAATAAGTGGCATTCCTATACACTAACAAGACAGAAGAGAGAGAAATTGGGGTGTCAATCCCATTTACAATTGCACCCATAACCAAAAGATACCTAGGAATAACTCTAACCAAAGAGGCAAAGTATCTGTACTCAGAAAACTATAAAATACTCATAAAAGAAATTGAGGAAGACACAAAGAAATGGAAAAATGTTCCATGCTCATGGATTGGAAGAACAAATATTGTGAAGATGTCAATGCTACCTAGAGCAATCTACACATTCAATGCAATCCCCATCAAAATACCATCCACTTTTTTCAAAGAAATACAACAAATAATCCTAAAATTTGTATGGAACCAGAAAAGACCCCGAATAGCCAGAGGAATGTTGAAGAAGAAAAGCAAAGCTGGTGGCATCACAATTCCGGACTTCCAGCTCTATTACAAAGCTGTCATCATCAAGACAGTATGGTACTGGCACAAAAACAGACACATAGATCAATGGAACAGAATCGAGAGCCCAGAAATGGACCCTCAACTCTATGGTCAACTAATCTTTGACAAAGCAGGAAAGAATGTCCAATGGAAAAAAGACAGTCTCTTCAACAAATGGTGTTGGGAAAACTGGACATCCACATGCAGAAGAATGGAACTGGACCATTTCCTTATACCACACACAAAAATAGACTCAAAATGGTTGAAAGACCTAAACGTGAGACAGGAGTCCATCAAAATCCTAAAGGAAAACACAGGCAGCAACCTCTACGACCTCAGCCTCAGCAACTTCTTCCTAGAAACATCGCCAAAGGCAAGGGAAGCAAGGGCCAAAATGAACTATTGGGATTTCATCAAGATAAAAAGCTTTTGCAAAGCAAAAGAAACAGTCAACAAAACCAAAAGACAACCGACAGAATGGGAGAAGATATTTTGAAACGACATATCAGATATAGGGCTGGTATCCAAAATCTATAAAGAACTTATCAAATTCAACACCCAAAGAACAAATAATCCAATCAAGAAATAGGCAGAAGACATGAACAGACATTGTTTCCGAAGAAGACATCCAAATGGCCAACAGACACATGAAAAAGTGCTCAACATCACTCGGCATCAGGGAAATCCAAATGAAAACCTCAATGAGATGCCACCTCACACCAGTCAGAATGGCTAAAATTAACAAGTCAGGAAATGACAGGCGTTGGTGGGGATGCGGAGAAAGGGGAACCCTCCTACACTGTTGGGAATGCAAGTTGGTGCAGCCACTCCGGAAAACAGTATGGAGGTTCCTCAAACAGTTAAAAATAGAGCTACCGTACAATCCAGCAATTGCATTACTGGGTATTTACCCCAAAGATACAAATGTAGGGAATCAAAGGGGTATGTGCACCTCGATGTTTACAGCAGCAATGTCCACAATAGCCAAACTGTGGAAAGAGCCAAGATGTCCATCGACAGATGAATGGATAAAGAAGAGGTGGTATATATATACAATGGAATATTATGCAGCCATCAAAAGGAATGAGATCTTGCTATTTGCAACAACATGGATGGAACTGGAGGGTGTTATGCTGAGTGAAATAAGTCAATCAGAGAAAGACATGTATCATATGACCTCACTGATATGAGGAATTCTTAATCTCAGGAAACAAACTGAGGGTTGCTGGAGTGGGGAGGCGGGGGAAGGATGGGTGGCTGGGTGATAGACACTGGGGAGGGTATGTGCTATGGTGAGCGCTGTGAATTGTGCAAGACTGTTGAATCACAGATCTGTACCTCTGAAACAAATAATGCAATATATGTTAAGGAAAAAAAAAGAAGATGATAGCAGGAGGGGAAGAATGAAGGGGGGTAAATCAGAGGGGGAGATGAACCATGAGAGACGATGGACTCTGAAAAACAAACTGAGGGTTCTAGAGGGGAGGGGGGTGGGGGGATGGGTTAGCCTGTAGTGGGTATTAAAGAGGGCATGTTCTGTGTGGAGTACTGGGTATTATGCACAAACAATGAATCATGGAACACTACATCAAAAACTAATGATGTAATGTATGGTGATTAATATAACAATAAAAAATTAAAGAAAAAAAAAGAATGTTAGAAATTGAGCAGCTAGTAAAGATCATCACATTCAATTAAAAAGCTCCAGGTAAAGAGACTGTATGGTAAGGAAGCAACTTGGCAAACACCACATATGTAGTAGCTACGCTCTGCTGAAAAGACCAAATCTCTTCAAATCTTAGTATAAAGGATTTCTTCTATATATATATTTTTTTTTTTGGTTCAATAATTAAGAATCCATTTCAAGTTGTTTTAGGTAGGTAGGTAGATAGATAGATAGACAGATAGATAGATAGATAGATAGATGATAGGTATATCTATAAAGCGTTTTCTCTAGAAATCACAACGTACTTCTCATTGATTATATTTCCCACCCTCAACTACTGTGTTTAAGCAAAGTACAGAAGTTACCTGATCTTCTATAGGCATGACTAGAATGCCTCCAACTTTCAGTAATATTTTCATGTAGTTTTCATGGTCTTTCTGGACACCAGCTCCACAATAAATTCGATCATACTGGTGACTGTCAGATGCTATCTGGAGGCAATTACCAACCACAAATGCAGGTTCACAGAACTCAAATCTGCACAAAAAAACAAATGTATTTTAATTCATTTAAACAAAAGATTAGGTCTAAAAATTTTAACAAAATTCAGTTCTTTGAAATAGTGAAGTTACCAAAATTAATTTTAGGATAAAATGTCATTATGAAATTTGATTTAAATATCACATTTATGAAGTTTAACTGATCAAATATATTGTTTTACTATAGTGCACATGTTTTCAAAACATTAACCTATTTTTTGCCAGGCTGAACCCTCACTTAGGGCTTAAAAAAATGAACATAATGAAAAGCCCTTCATGATACCAATTTTGTGATACCCCACAAATGATATATACTAAGGATGAGAATCACAAGGGTCAAGCAAACAAGAAAAGGTTCACCTTCCACTGCCCTTTCCAAAAAAAGCTGATGGGCCAGTGGCAATGGGAAGGGCTCATGCAGTATTCATCTCTGTTTGATATTTTTGCTATGGCTAACAGCAGAAAGCTTTGTCAGGAAGACACCAATGTCCTGACCACACACCTTAGCAACCACTAAGATTAGGGAGATTTTCCTAATAGATTTTAGCAGGGCTGTTACAGGATGTAACTGCTGCTTTGGCCCCTGTGATCTCCCTATGCAACAAAAGGAGATGTGGTTTCAAAGCAAAGGCGTCATATCCAGGCTGCTTGCTCCTGGTTACGGTGTTGGTTCATGGTATATAGTTATGCTTTTACAAGCTACCCTATTTAGACTTCTACTTTATTCCTTAAATTTTACACAAATCAGAAAATAGTTTCTAACATATAACACTAATTAAAACCCCAATGCCCTAATAAAACATATAATCTTTTAAAAAACTAATTCACGAAATACCCTTTTACATCTAAGTTGATTAAAGTTAATATGACCACACAGCAAAATCAGGCTATTATTTGAGGATGAAATAATTTATGTTAAAAGTTTCGGCATGCAGTGAAAAATGACACTGATTAAATCATAATCATTTCTACTTTGTAAAACATATCCTGTCCTTTAGTAATTAACAGATTTATTACATAACAAGTTTCCATTAAAATTCACTAAAACACAACACATTATCTTCATTAATATTTAAGGAAAAGTTTACCAGAATTATGTCCTGTCTTCAGTATCCTGTCTTCTTAGTGGAGGGGCCACGGGTAGGGTGGGAAGGGTTGAGGGGTTGGGGTGGGGTGAATCATCAGTGTATACTCTCTTTTCAACACCCCACACTAAGGTAGTCCATGTCCCATTATTTCTTTCACTGTAACTGTCTCCTTGCTGCTCACACTTTTCAGGACTCTCTTCCATTATTTTGCTCCCTACTGCAAAGGACAGGGTGAAGCTCCCTTAGAGTACCACATGGGGTTCTTTATGACCCTACCATCAAGTTGTTCTGCCAGATTCATTTCCTGGTTCTGCCTCCCCCACACCACCCCCCATACTATGCTGTAGCCAGACTGAATTACAGTTGACCCTTGAACAAGGCAGAGGTTAGGGGTGCTGACCTCCTCCCTGGAACATCTGAGTATAACTTACAATTCCCCAAAAACTTAACTAATAATAACCTACTGTTGACTGGAAGCCTTACTGATAAACAGTTGATTAACACATAGTTTGTATGTTACATGTATTATATACTGTATTCTTACAATAAAGTAAGCTAAAGAAAATAAGAGAAAATATATTTATAGTACTGTACCATAAAAAAATTTGCATTTAAGCTGTCCCGCACAGTTTAAACCCATGTTGTTCAAGGGTCAACTGTGTCTGTTTCTAGTTGCTTAGTGGAACTATTCCAAAATGTTTTGAAACCCTGTATCTATGTACATGCTGTTCCTTTGACTGAAATACCCTTCCCTCTCTTCCCTTGATAAATGCCTACTATCCCTTCAAGATACAGTTCAAATATCAGTTTTAGTAATGAAATCTTACCCAACTCTATTTTAACAGTATCTCATTCTTTCTACTTGCATAGTACACAGGAAGTGTAAACTTACCTAAGGTGGGGATCATGCTTAAATTCCTTTTAAACTCAAGACTATGGTACAACCTATGATTGTCTAAAATATGGCCAAAATATAATTTCTTGACTTTTAACTAATAAGATAATGTGAATCATGGTTTAATCATTCTATCAAAGTCACAGTAAGCATTCTTTAAAATGAAAAAGTTAGACTGTTTTCAATTAAGTCTATCTAAAAATGTTTATTCTTATAAAAATTCATCTTAAATAATTTAATTTTATGATAATTTAAGTCAGTCTTATTTTCAGGATGAATATGAGCAGGGAATTTTTATTTTAAAATTAAATTATTAAAACCTCTTTTATCAAGTCTGTTAAATCAACTCAAAAATACACTTACAGATTTAAAAGCTTTCTACTTGTTAAAAATAAATGATAGCTTACAGAACTACTACCTAGGACAACACCACTGCAAGTAAACAACTTACAGTTAAAACCATTTCTCAGATTAGTGGTATTTTATATGTCCTCATCCCAGCAAAATTAATTAGAAAGAATTTAGTGCCTGATTTTAAAATCAGATGTGTGATTCTGGTCAAATTTCCTTATACTACTCATAAGCACAGTTCACTAAGCGAAATATTATTTACTGAGCACCAGTTGTGTATAAAGATTGAAAACACAATGGGAAACACTCATGCCTACATCTAGTGGAAGAGATGAGCATCAAAGAATCGCAGTAATAAAGATTTACAACCATGATAAATGCTCTAAAGGAAAGGAATAGGAGTCCATTAAGACTGAGGGTGAACGAAAATGAACAGACCTAGGGAATCAGAGAATGGTTCCCTGAGAAATGTCAAGATCTGAAAGATGAGACAGGACAATCTAGAGACACAGGGTAGCCAAGATGGTAGTCACTAGCCACATGTGGATATTGAGCCTTTAAAATGCAGCTAGTCCAAATCAAAATGTACTGTAAGGATAAAATTCACATGGGATTTCAAAGATTTAGTCCAAAATAAATATAAAATAGCTCAATATTTCTTTTATATTTATGTGTTTAGGAGTGGGTGAGGGTGAGTGTGTGTGTATTTCAACAGCCACACAAACTGAAGATACTAAAGAAATACCCTTCTACTTATCACCTATAACTAAGAGCTACAAATACTTTCTCCTTAACACAATCTTCCCTTTGAAACATTCTCCTGGTTTTCCTGCTATGTCTGTGATTATTTCTTCTGAATTTTAAATGTATCTCCATTACCTATTACAGTCCTCAAAATACATTTACTGAGTGAACCACATAAAAAACTTTTTTGTCAACTTTTCCACCTGTCCACTTTGAACATGAACCCCAAAAAACCTCAAGACTAGAAGAGAAACTTGCCCAGAAAGTTACAGAAAAAAATATGTGATTATGACACTTTCTATATCAATATGATGGTCCCTTGTTTTACTAAATTAATCACTATAAAAAGCCATAACTTCATGCTACAGAATACAGTTTTTCTCAAAATGCAAAAAAAAAAAAAAAAGCAAAACAAATAATTTAAAAAAATCTTTGTCTTTAATGAATAAATCAACTGCCCTATAACTGAAAGGCACTTTTTTGGGCCTTTCTGAAGATCTTAAATAAGCCACCATAATTTTAGGAAACAACTTAATGCTTTCTTCCCCAGTAATGCAGATCAAAACAAGTATATTTGCTTCCACTTAGGGAGTAATACAAAGGATCATTATACGGAAAATCAGATCTCTAAATCTATCAATTTCTACTAATGCAAATGGAACATATATTTCTAACAAATACATATGGGATCTTTACACTTTCATTTAACATAGTCAAATTAATCTCCTTTAATAGAATACTCAAATCTGAAAAGTTAATCAAACTTGAGATGTTCCAAAGGATTAGACTATTTCTAGATACAAAATAGTAAAACTTCAAGGACATAAGTAACATTGGGGAGAACACTGTATATTTTTAAATGTTGGCACTTAAATATGTAGAACATAGAAAATTCACAGAAAAACTGTAACACTACCAATTTAGTGGTTATTAAGAAAAGCATCTACCAGAGATACTGTCCTATCTGGTGATTCCTTATTGTAACTATGGCTTGATCTTTTCTACCAGTAATACATGAATCCTTCACATCAGTAAAGAATACAAAACAATTCTCAAATTGCATATTATATATATATATATATATGTTTTATATATATGTGTGTATACACACACACACAAACATATATATATATGTGTATATATATATATATAAATGGGTAATGGATTATTTTTCCTGATAAAGGACTTAGAGATGAGCTTTAGTATTTCTAACTAAGTACATAGTTGAGGATCTTACTTAGACATTTTGTATTCTAATATTAAAACTATGGCTTATTTTATTAATAGCATTTCACATAAATAAACCCATACCAATTCCAGGGCTAACAATATTGTTTGAGAAAGTCTATGATTAAAAATGTTTAGGCCAATGTTTATGGATATGCTCCTACCATGTCAGATCACGCTCATGCCAATATTTACAAGAACTAAACAACTGAATGATGGCCACCGTGTTACCAAAGTAAATTACAACTCCTATTCAGTCTTCCAATGTAGACAGGAAAATAAAGAAAACATTTTCTTCCGTAGGCTTTTACTATCTTCTGAAAGCTGCATCTCACCTAGGTTTCCACAAACCTCTACAGAGGCAAAGGACATATTTTAAACCACAAATACAACCTGTGTATAATCTGGAAGACTTCAGCAATAAACTAACCAGAAGTTTTCAGTTTATCACAAAATAGCACTACACTATTTATAGATCTATACATAAAATCTAGATTAAAAATAGTGAAAAGGAAAATCCAAATTCCATTTTTTCACATCAACCACATTATATACAAAACCTGAGGGGAGGGTGGGGAAGGCAACAGGTATACCAAAATGGCATTTCCTATGTGGTTATTATTTTATTCAAAGAAGTATGATTCACATGTGCTTGACCTAATTTTTATTCTTAATTTAGGAAAGTTCATTAAAATTTTATGTCTGTCAATAAAATGAAAAGTAGCAATCATTTTGATTCTTTGAAGAAAACTTCCAAAACACAATTTCCCAGATAGAGATGACTCACACTCCTAAATTACATTGAATTATACCTAACAATATAACTTATCTGTATACAAAATAAATAAACAGTTCTGAAATGTGTGTAATAACTACAAATTAATTCACGTTAGACTTATATAATTGTTTGTTGATTTAAATCTGAAAATCTAGTAACTGTTTTTAGACTCTCTTATGCAGAGGGAAAAATATTAGGCACACTCTTACTAAAATGTACACTGGAAATCATTTGTGGAAAAATATAGAACACATATTATTTTGGTTTACAACATGAACACTTGCCCAAAATAACACCGGGATTCTCATCACTTACCTTAGCAGTGGTTTTCTTTACAGGTGCGTGTTGGAATATCTTCGTCTGGAGACGGACAGGTGATTTCCTTCACAGCAGGGACCTTGCCAACTTGCCCATATAATTCTTTTGATAAGCTGCTAGGAGATCAGGGTGACCTAGCCTTGCCCTGCAGCTTCCCTCTTAGACGGATAGTCTAGGTCTAGGAGCTGACTGAGAGTAGAAAAAACAACATTCCCCTTCAATACACTGTTGAAGTGGGGGCTGACAATTTGCACACCTAGTTTATCATGTGCCACAGGATGCTGTCATTGAAAGTTTAGACAATTATTCCAATGGAATAAAGGATTTCAAGGTCATAGGAGAGAATCCTACCTTGTTCTCATATCTCATCCAAAACAATCTGCCAAATGAATCAGAGAAACCTCTTTTTCTTAAAACACTTTGTCAAAATACACATTTTGGGTTTTAAGAGCTATGACTACTTAGTTAAAACAAGACACAACTTCAAAACTTTCCATTGGGAAGAAAATCCATGGAAACATTATCTCTTGATCTCCAAATGCAGTTATACCATTCAAAAACTCTTAAATCAATAATTAAGCAAAGTAATATTCAAAAAATCGAAGACTTTACCTTTTCAAGTGTTTTCCCTTCCAACTGCACCAAACTCATCTCAGAATAATTCAAGCATTATTTAAAGCAAAGTGTTAAGAGTAAGTACATACAGTGTTCTTCCACTGAATGAAGCTTTAGGAAAATCCAGAGGATCAAAAACAATCTCTAAATATTTTATAGGAAATGTGCAGGTACATCACATAAAAGTGAGCCTTCAGTATTTCAACAATAATTTATTCTCCTAACAATATCTTTGAAGCCATCCAACTTTTCCCCATGCCATTTCTCATTGATGTTAAAATATATAACTGATAAATAGCCCTGATGACTATTCTCAAGCATTTCTGTTACCACCATTTGAATGTTTGTCATGATTAAAAACTGCTTACCAACCTGTAGTAACTGTTATAAAACTACCATCTGAACATTATTGGTGTATCAAAACATTCAAATATCTGAGAAATATTTTGAAATAATGTTGACTATGTATTTGTAGATAGCAAAACTACTTCAAGTATGCCATAATTCTCTTAAAGATAAAGCAGGATTACTCTAGTGATAAAACGGACAGGATATAGAAGCATTTAATTTTCCAATGCAAATCAAATTACTTGAAAAATGAACCTATAATTAAAGATAAACTTAGGCCACTAGATACTGCCATAAGTCAATTAAAGAAATCTTCTAAAATACAAGACTATCCTAACTCTGCACTTAACTTAAAACTTATATCTCAACAAAATTGAGGACTGCATTGCCTCTCCCAGTCATCTCTGCCCTCAAAAGTAACTCATGCCATAGGTGAGTTTCATTAATGAACATGGTAGGTATGCTTTGTAATAAAAATGCTATGGTGCATTTAAACAGCATACCTTAATTCTAACCTGAGGGAGGTAGATGATGAAAAAGTAAGTGCTGCTTCAACTTTTTTATCTGGGGCTAAGTTGCTTGATAGTAATTCATGGGTAGTAGCTTACTGCTGGGAGGAAATTTTAGAATAAATCAGTGTTTACATCATCATATCTAAATCAGAACTAAATAAAAAGGCTGGCTTAATGAGGTCACAGCCTGTCTATTCCTCAGTTTTCCTACCTGGGCAATGTGGATACCAATACTGCCTCTAGGGCTGTGAGCTAAGCACTCAGAATGAATGGTACATGGTACTTAATGAAGAGACAATACATATTAGGTGCTATTATTTTTTGTTATCTCATTACTGTTTTCAGTACTCCTATCATGACTCATTTATATGACAAACTACATAGAAACAAAAGTCCTCCCTTTTCAAACAGAATGAAAATCTTCAAATAAATCAGACCATGCTGCACTCATTTGACTACTGATGTTAGAATATTTCCAAAGTCAGCTACGGTATCCTTGAAACAGAGGGGAGACAGGATGGACTGATCTGTTGTAAGGAAATGGCACATTCCAAAGCATGCATTCCAGAGAGCTAAGTCAACCTCATGCACATGTACACATAGAAGTACATAAATATTGCTATAAACAAATGCTATACCAATTATCAACTCATTTGCAAAGTACTTACAGAGTAAAGGTTTATAATTCAGGCTACTTGAACTGACTTACTCTTCCAAGTTACTATAACTGGAGAGATTATTTTGTTTACTGTTCAAGCACAAATACCGATTATAATTTGACCTTCTCCAAACTTCTGCCCTCATGAAAGCCAGATGATACCTAAGGACCTTTAAAACCCAGGCCCGAAAACTTGTCTAGATCAGAGTGGGCTAAAATAAATGTATTCTAAAGAGTTCGTGTGAAGAGCAGAACAGGGGGCAGCAAACAGGCCAAATCCAGCCTGCTGTATGTTTCTGTAAATAAAGTGTTACTAGAACACCCCATGCCCATTCCCTTTCTTGGTAGCTAAGGCTGCCTCTGCATTACAATGGCACAGCTGAGCAGTTGCCACAGGGACCATTTAGCCCAGGAAGCCCAAAATAGTTACTATTTGGTCCTTTACTGCAAAAGTTTTGCCAGTGTTTAGAACGACCTTTGAAATTAAATGTCAGTTTTATAAGGGCATTTCAGCGAACCTGGAAATACCACAGGTAGAGCCAAAGGGATAAACCATACAAGAGAGCTGCCCCTTCCTGCCCATCTCCAAATACAGTAAATTTAGAGTAGCCTCTCCAAATTATTTCATTTGCTGATAACAGGAGTACATGGAAACATGGATACATGGAAAGAAAAGTAAAGTACATACAATATAATAAAGATTCTTTCTTCTAAAAGAAGAACTACTACTTTCAAGACAGAGGAACCAAGCTTGCTTTATAAAGCACACACAAAAACAAGTATTTTATTTTTTAAAAGGTCACCTTACCTTAAATATATATCTTAAGGTTGAGGAGTTTATAGATTCTTTCCCACCTACTATATTTAGAGTTCATTATGACCTCCAATAGATATATAAGATGCAACTTAAATCATAAGTGACACAACACACTTCTGAAAAAAGAACTGACTAAAAAAGATCCACACAACAGGATAAGTAAGATTGGAAGAGTTTAGGTTTTAGCTATCTATTCTGTTACACATAATCAAGGATGATCTGGTACTAAGGAATACCAAAATAGCAATCAATTTAACAGAGTTACTTTATATTTGGTTAATTAATATATGTATTTTGATAGCCTGTATACAATTAGATATAATGAAACTGCTTGGAAATGGGATTTTTAAAATCACTTTGCTCCACAAGTCTTTCAAATTCAAAAAATCGACCATAAATAAAATATCATCCACAAACATCAAGAAAAATGGCAAAGAAATCATCAAAACACAAGACAGAAAGAAAACTATCATACCTTTAGAATTTCTATCACCAAAACCAATAATATAAACCAATAATATAAACCAATACTATAAAGACCAAAAAAGGAGCCCAATGAGTTCCACATCGACTTTACTAAGCTTCCAACCATTCACTACTTATGCAAAATGAAACATTTTCCCAGTACTTACTATTTTTTGTATGCAAGATACTTTTATAATCTGAAAAATTTAACTAATACTTTAGAACACTACTGAAAACCAGAATAGATAACATTTCCAGAACTAATTTTTTCAGACTAGTTTATTAATGTCTGAATCTGTTTTAAAAATTAAGTTCAACACTTCAGAAACAACTATATTACAAAGTCTGACTGATTATTTTAACTAAAATAACAAGACCACTGAAGATTATAAAGAAACATTTAGATCAGTCGTGTCACCATATTTTATGATTCATCATTTTATGAATAACAAAATCTGTGTAACAGAACAACAGAACTCAAGAAATACAAGGAAATCTAATCATTTTACAATTATATGGAAACAATTTTGGAATTTTTTTTAAATTGAGACAATATATACAGTCTTCCAACTTATCTGTTATGAATTATTTAATATTTAAATTACATCAACATAGAAATGCTTTGAATAATGACATATTTTACTGTTTCCCAGGACCATGCCCACTTGTCAGCAATAAATTTGAGCTCCACAGATACTTGTATAGAGGTGCTTCAGTGATTCAAGGTTCATCCTTGAGTGTGTTCTGTCTGAAATGTATTACTATCTAACATATAATAGACCTTATGATAGACCTTAAACATTGGCTTTTACTAATAGTACTTTTATATTTTCTAAGTCCAAATGTATTCAGAAAGTCCTTATGCATACACTGTTTCAACATCAAAACACATACAATAGGAATTCAATAAATTCAACAAAATTCTACAGCTCTAATAAGCAATATAAAAATATTCATTCCATATCTTAAGCATTTAACATGCTACAAATCATCAGACAGACAGAAACACAAGACACAAAAGGATGCTAAAATTGAATCCCAACTTCTTATAAAATAACTTAGGCTAGAAACTATTTCATTTCTGTCAAACAACATGTTATTCTTGGAAATAGAATATGAACCAACACGGTAAGCACTTGAAAAATGATTCAAATGTGAATTAAATTTTAATTATTTATAAAGACAAGCATAAATAAGATAAAGGATATAGTGTTAAGCAAGTTGATGCAGGAAATTCAAACAGCTTGCTCAAATACACTGAATTAATTATAGAACAAAATAAACCTGAGCATTTTCCAATTCTCTTAAGTCTGCCTGCCTGAGGTCTTTAATAACCCAATTACAATCACACCTATACACAAGACTTCCCCTTCCCTCTCTATAACACCGAGGATTTTGCAGCAGTTTTCTGTTCTTCAATCAAGTGCCACTCGCCAGAGGATAGACACACGCTGGCAAAGGCAAAGGGAGTAAAAGTAAAGAGCAAGGGGAGGGAAAGAAAGGGCAGAGAAGGGGAGGTAAAAGAAAAATATTCTCCAGCAGACATCCACAGGGCCTTCTCTGCTTCCTTCATGGCACTGTCTCAAGCCTAAGACTCTCTGGGAAGAAGCCCTCAGCTCTGATTCAGACCCCCCAGTTTCTCACCTCCATGGTCATGGCCAGGGTCTAGAGATGAGTGAGGAAGACTCACTCCCAACAAGCCAAGTTGGAACTCTGGTTTTGTAATAAAACTTTGCTTATATATATATAAGGTGACTGAGTTCTAAGCTAGTGTTTCTAAGATTTTAAAACTTTCTTTCTTTAAAAATAGGACTAGTTGGGAGATATAAATGCCTTCAAATTTTACATAAACTCACAAGAGTTCATGAATTTTAGCATAAGACATCCTTGCCCCATAGTACTGTCATTGCTGAATTTTAGGAACATTATACACCAAGAAGACTCCCCTGCCAGGCTAAGGACCAAAAGTCTGTGCAGTATTTCTTCTAAGTCAAAATAAAGAGTTCCAAACAATGATTTTCTAAAGAAATTGCTCAAACACAACCCTATCACAAAATAGATCATGGTATTTCTATGATAAGGTAATTGAATGATTTAAAGAAAGTCGTTTGTATGCTAATAGGTATCACCTTCATTTTATAAAGAGGGCAGATCTATTAAATTATCACTCCAAAGGTATAAAAACAGTTCCAGAACAGAATTCTCTCAAGCCAAGCATCTTTACATTCTATTTTTAGAAAAGGTACTTGTATGATATTTAATGAATGAAACATTACCCTACTATCACTAATAAAGTGACAGTAATACAGAATTTTAAGTTATTTGTAATTTACTAGAGACTTACATAGAACAAAAATTATAGCATCAAATAATTTTTCTAACTTAATTTCTTCCATCATTTTATATCACACTGATTTTTGCTACATTCAACTGAGCAATTCAGGATCAATAAACTACTAGCACTGAGGAATAGACATGTCATATATATCTACTTATCAACTGCTTTCAAACCAAAACTATAGATATGAATACTTACTTATCAAAGCTATCACTATTTTTGATGAAGCTCTCCAGTTTTTCCTTGGCATATTCCACCACATCTGAATGAAGCTCAATCCCATGATTTATTCCAAAAGGACCTGCAATTGTAGCAGCAGCATGTTTATAATATATATAAATATGTCTTTACAGAGCTCTTTTAATATCTGCTCATTTATCTATCACAGGAGCATTTAAAGGCTTAAAGATGTGCACATCTGCTAGCCAGATTTAAAAAGCTGAATGGAAATTTCACTATTTGCATGGTTTTAATTTAAAAAAGAAAAGAAAAATGAAAGGCTGTTATAGAGTTCTCTCAAGGGAGTAGCTTATCCATCAGGACAATACTGACAAAGAAATAATATTTTTACATAAAGTTTAAATTCTTTACCATTACATTTTCATTTATCATTTCTAAAAATTTTATAATTCTAAAATGCCTGAAACCATGGGCTGAGATAGATACTATATAAATATCTCACACCACCCCACTATATGCTAAATTCTTGGAGGGCCAAGACCACATTCCATGCCTTTTGGAGCTCCCAAACTCTAGCAGAATGTGGCCATCAAGACACTTCATTGCAGAGCTGATCTTACTCTCCTGTTTTAGCATACTTCACACTTCACTTAGTATTTCTTTTACCCATAGCCATGGATAAGTGACATCGTAAGAACAAAGAAAAGGAGAGAGCAAGCCCGGGAGATGGTCAACAGATGGTACCTTGGTATACTCGCTGAGAATATGACCAAACAGGATTCACCTTTCCTAAAGCTACTGTGCATTATTGCCTGCCCCATGATGCACACGAAAGTAACACACCATCTCATCTAGTTAGGCTAATTGCTTTTGAACTTCCAAAACTGAGCCAAACAGGGTTTTCCACACTACATTTTTGTTATATTATTTTGAAATTGGTCTCCTAGGAAAAAGTATGTGTATGTTTATTTTCTGTCTCTGATACATACTTATTTTCTGTATCTTGTATCTTAAGAACTAATTAACTCGATATGCCCCCTACTGAATGTCATTAAAAATACAATAATACGGTGGAGTTCTACTGACCTCTAAAATGTTTTAAATAACAAAAGACAGTCATCAATTACCACGTTTGAATGTTCAGAGGGCACATTAAAAAAAAGTGATCTAGAACTACCTAAACTATAAAAATTAAACCAAAATGTTTGGAGACTATCTTCAAGCCAAAATCAGATGATGCTTTAACCTACTACATTTCTATCATATTGCATTTGATTAGTATTATTAAAAAAAAAAAACTGGTTCTACTTGAAAAATGTATTCAGATAAGAAGGGTAAATAAAAAGGTACTGATCTGTCAAAATACAACAGATAGAATTAACTCCCTTTGCAATGTTTTTATACTTTTTTAAAGTAAGTTATTCTGATTGATGCAATCTTAATGTTTTGATTTGTTGTCTCCTTACGATGGAACTGTTGCTATTCATCTGAAAACTAGAACATCCACCTGATAGCATTTAAGATCTCTCACAACTCCTTATTTTATCATAAACTGAGTCAAACAAAAATTTACTGTTTTCAAAAATAAAGTGGCTAAAAATAAACTTACAGAACACACAGTGACGTCTCTTTAATTTATACGGAATCTGAATATTTCGATAACTTGAATTTCCATAAGGAAACAAAGAATGTTAGGAAACACTGAATAAAGTTTTCCTCATTTAAAAAATTCAAATTAAACCAGTTAATTTAACATTATGTACATAAGGAAAATACTGTTCTATGAAATGAATTCATTTTACCCTTTTAAAGGAGATCCATTTAATGTAAAACAGAGACTTCTATATTTTCATCATCTAGCTATACTAATCAACTATTTTTATGAAAACAAAACAAAACTAGGGCTACATGGGTAAGAGATCAATGAAAAACATCAATATTGCTGTAATTTGAAGTTTCCTGTTAAGACCAAATGCATAAGCACTATAATAGAGTGTCAAGTAAATAATCTGGAATCAAGGTTTCTATTCAGTCTCTCAAACTGCTTTCTTAACAGAGGGAGTTTGACCTTCAGAGTTCTAGATCAAAGGGACTACACAGGTGTTCATCACTTAAAGACACCACTGGTCTCTTTTTCCTTTCCTTGCTTTCTGCTTATTGTCTAAAACCAAAGTGGCAACTTTCAGAAATAAGGTTAAAGTCTATTAAGAAAATTTCTTTAGAATGTTTTTCATATAACTTATTTTTCACATTACCTTGACATAAAATGAAAACAATTTCATTAACATATAAAGGATTTGACAATATCATAAACAGACATGCAGAATAGACTATTAACTTCTAGTGCAAAAACACCATTTATGATTTTTTAGTGAATGAAATTAATGTAAATAACAGAGACACACCTTTATCACTAATAAACTGAATAATAATTAACATAATGAAAATAAATCTAAAAGAATGCATTATTAAAAGGTGAACTTAAATAGCAATGTCACCAATATCTCATTTATTTAGAATGTGATATGCAACTAGAACACATCAAGTGTATGATAAAAATGTAGCATGATACTGTTTATTACAACTCATATTTGACATCTATATTAAATAGAACAGAAAAATAAAACAAAACTAAAAAAGCATACATAGCTGCTTCTAAGGAAAGGGATTAAGAGATCTAGGGTGAGAAGGACAGACACATTTCCATCATTACACCCTTTTGTCTAAAGTGTCTTGACTATACCTATAACTTTTTCCAACAAAAATCACTGGGCTAGTCAAAGAGATGAGAAAAACATGAGTATAAGATTTTCAAATTAATAAAATAAACAACAGAAAGTAATTCTGGCAGAAAGGTACAATGGAAAGGTCAATGGAAAAAAATGAAACAGTATCCGAAAGAAACTTTGTCAACACTTTCTAACACCATATCTAACAGATAAAGCATAAATTTAATTTTGTATTCAATAGTTTCCAATGCTAATTTGTATTTGCCAATGTGAAGGTTTTTCTATAAAATGAGAAAGGCATCATTTTTGTAATACATATAAAAAAATAAAAGTACTAACAGTTTACCATTATCTTTAATAAAGGAAAAATAGAAATATACACAGAAGTCAAAGTTTATTAAGACAAACAGTTACTAGAAAAACCTAGGTATCCTATGTAATATTAGATGTGATTTTTAAGGCTGGCAAAGGCCTATTTATTAAGAGCAATAACAAATATAACAAAATTCCAATATAATAAAATCTAGAGACTATTATTCCTTTGTAGTAGTTGGATCTAATCTAGCTCATTTATATCAGTCAATAATCAAACCATATGTTATATAAAGGTCAATAATTATTAGGTTTAGGTGTCTATTCAATATATAGATCTCTTCTTTACATCAATGTTGACCCTATGTGACACCCAAAACTCCAGCTTTGTTCTCTGAGGCACCCTGAAAGGCTTTTTGAGTGTGGTATGCAGGGTAGAGCTGGCCTGAGGCAATCCAGGGAAATCAGGAGAGCTTCACACGTTTTAATCAAGTTTTCAGTGCCTTCAGTATTTTGTGTAAAGCTAATTTACAGAACACAGTCACAGGAAAAAAAAAAAAAAAAAAACCACTTCATGATACATAAACTAGAAGAGCTCTCAAGATAAACTAATTTAAGATCCATCATTTCAATTGAGGACTCAGATCTAAATTCTATGGAGCAGTAGGAAAGAGAGTGGATTTAAGGTTAGATGTCCTAGTTTCCAATCCTGGTTCCTCCTTCTAACAGCTGCATAATCTCAGACCAGTCACTTACCCTTTGAAGTCTTTCCTATTGCATAAAATGGGTTCCTGGGAAAATCAAGTAAATTATGTAAAAGTGCTTCACCCACTATAAAGTACAAAATGGGTACAAATTATTAAAAATCATAACGTGCCCTCTTTGTATACAGAACTGATTAGCTATATAAGCAAAACCATAACCTCTAAGTAGTTCTCAACTCTGACTGCATACCTGGGAATTTTTAAATTATATTTAAAAGTAGATTAAATTTAAGCTGTAAATGCTTGGTTCCCAACCCAGGCAGGCAGAGGGAATCTCCTAGGGTATGGCCCAGGCCCTGCAGATAACCTTAAATACAGCCCAGGTTGAGCACACTAGCCACATCCCTAATTTTTAAAATCTCTTTGGACTATCCAAATCTCTGTTCTCACTAATAGTAAGTGTTATCAAGAGTTAATAACTGCAAATAAAAGCATTATGGATAAAACTAAGTATTTACCACAAGAGGGAGCAGGTGAATCAGTTATTTGGTTTCTATTAACCTAGTGTAAAGTTTCTCAGTAAGAACTGAAATATATAATGTAAAAACATCTTTTAGTAAGTTCCAAAGATATTTTATTACTAATTTCAGTTGTATAAAATAAGGCATCTTTGGGAAGACTTCTAAGTAAGTTTATAAGAATTCAGGGACAGTAACATATGGTAAGCAGACAAGATTAGGTTTCACTCTGCGAACGCCTCGGAGTATAACAGACATAAAATAGTGCAAAGGTAGATAAAGGAAGGGGAGTAAAAGGAATCAGCAAAAGATTAGGTAATCATTAACTAGATAAAAAGAAACATCTCATGTACTGACACTTAAGATACAATTAATTTCTTATGGTTTCTCCATCCTATATATATTACACAAAAAGAGCATATTAGAGAAAAACAAACACTCAAATGTTTACTGAGTCTGGCCACGTCAGCATAACTATTCTGAAGCTAGCTAGATATATCTAAGACTAGACTAGAGACTTGGTTCTCTGCTCTCTAGTTTAGGAAAGGCCTCATGAAGCAAATCCTGAAAAATTTTCCAGAAGTTCCAGTTCGGCCCCTCGAGCTCCTCTCAGCTGATGGATTATAAATGTGGTTTTTCTTTATTACACTTTAATCTCAGATATATGTTTACACAAAATCTGAACATACTGGTTTAAATAGTCACAGAAAATGGATCCAAACCCCTACGTAAACTACATGTCTAAAATACCAAAAACAGACATCACAATCAGCTCATTTACATATTTCCACCAAGCAGGCTAATACTCAATTCTAATATGTTTACAACTTATGACGATCTCACACATCTACAGTAGAAAATTAAAATAGATTGTTTCTACGAAAGTAAATGCAGTAAACAGAAAAAGTTGTGCTCACCTACAAAACAGAAAATAGTTCTAAAAGCTAATTTAAACAGCTTTAGTTCTTGATCTAGATTGTCTTTAATGCAATCATTTCCCCTGGAAGCCATTTTTAGGAGCTCTTTCATTCCACCGGGTATTTATTTGTGAAATACATGAAGATATGCTGGGGCCAGTGTAGTGACCAATTTACATAATATTTAGTGAACTAAATGAAGAGAACAGCCAATGAAACTGACATAATGCTTCTGCTAGTTCAGAGATGATATGCACAATCTCAAGGTTATGGGATGTGTCTTATGCACTGCTGTATCCTTGGCAGCTGGCGCGATGTTTGATATAATAATTATTTTTTGAAAGAATGGTAAGTACAAAAATGTAGCTATGGTCCCAAAGTTAAAAGGTTCACAACCAAGACTGAGGCAATGATATACAAAGCCCAAAATGTTTATTTTTCATGTCTTAATTTAAATACAAAGTACACTAGCAAAAGTCATTAAGTATATGTCAGATCTATTTTATGTTATCACAGAATGAGGCATTCCACAGAAGACAGAGATAAATACATTCCATTCAAAAGAAATTTCTTATTAATTTTAGCTGTTGACAGGAATCTTCCAAAATGCAATACATATTTTCCTTTATGTACCTAAGAAAAATATGACTTCAAGTCAACTATTATCCCTATAATCATGTGAGTTTTATATAAAAGTGGAGGTATCCCAGGCTCTATGAAGCTATTCTTTTAAGTGGGGAGACAACCAGAAAAAATGGAGAAAAGGAAAACCTTTTAAAGTATGCCTTTTGAGGGGCTCCTGAGTAGCTCAAGTGGTTGAGCATATGACTTTTGATTTTGGCTCAGATCATGATCTCAGGGTCATGAGATCAAGCCCCATGATGGGCTCCACTCTGGGCATGAAGCCTGCTTGGAATTCTCTCTCTCCCCCTCTCCCTCTGCCCCGCCCCCCACCAACACACAGGCATTCTCTCTCTCAAAAAATAAAAAATAAAAAATAAACTTTTTATTCTTTTGAATTTTTTTTAACCCTAGCAATATGTTACT
This sequence comes from Callorhinus ursinus, assembly GCF_003265705.2. Lineage (NCBI taxonomy): Eukaryota > Metazoa > Chordata > Mammalia > Carnivora > Otariidae > Callorhinus > Callorhinus ursinus. Next base: position 5,076,548 of record NW_027397067.1, read on the forward strand.
TATTCCACAAAATATTAGAATAGTCTGATGTCCAGGTTTCCACCTGAGTAATTTTTGGTAGAAAAAAAGTACCTTTCACCAGAATGAGAAACACAACAGAAAGAACATTTAGAGAATGGAGACAGAGGGGACAGTGCAGCACAACCTGCTCCTTCTGGCTCTGGGGCCCATTTCTGGCCCCTCCTGGGCCGTTCTCAGGCAAATCTCTTAATACTTTGGAAGCTCATTTTCTCTTTTGTAAGATAAAGCAAATAAACAACCAGGTTGAGTTTTTAGGATTTAAAATTATTAACAATTTGAGGTATGTGTATGTACCTATTTCCCCAAGTAGCACTGGTAATTTGGTGTTCGTGGACATGTGCACAAATGACCTCAAAAGCCACCATCTAAGGGAACAAACAAATTTTAAGAAGTAGCGAATTCGCAAACAACAGGGATCAACTGTATTTGGTACAAGGATAATCTTGAATTGGGTATAGTTAATCCCAAAGGTAAATAAAAACTCAGGATGCTCAGAGAACCACCTAAGATTTTTCACACCACTGAGGGGATTGCCTTAAAACTTTTCAGAACAGTATGAGGAAATAGAACCAGAAATTACTATGAAAACTAAAACCCATACTATTTCCTAATATTTGATATTTTTATTACTATTGGTTGCCCAAGAATAAGCAGTAATATTGCATAAACACAAAATCATGTGTCTTTTTAGAGATAGCAGCAATGAAAGAGATGGTTGAGAGTAAGACTTCCACTCCACAACCAGAAGTGAGAGGGGGAAAAAACCCTAAGATATAGAAAAGTAATGGTAACTCAATACAGGGTGTGTGGGCAGAAGATGCTGAGAAGTCTAACTAGTACTAAGAAGTTTAAACAGTGACAAGCTTTACTGATTTCAGAAAATATGACTAGCCCAAATGAAATGGTTCTTTTCAAAACAGATTTGCTCAGAGCCCAAAATAAAGCACATACCAAGAGCCTCTGTAATTCCTAAAAAGAAAAAACAAAATATCCTCCAAAAAAAAAAAAAAAATGGATAGAGGAAAAACTGAGGTGTGGTTTAATGCAGAAAATGTGCTTGCTTTAAAGAGAACCCTGAGAGCCTGCAGAATGTGTTTTGTCTTATCAAAAAGAATGGGGGAGGGGAGCTGAAGACCACTCTGGATCTCCCTGATTCTCTGGCTCACAGTGAGCCAAAAGGTGCTTAAAGGAGCATGAAAAAATATTTGAGAACTGTATTTCTGATAAAGGGCTTGTAACCAAAATACAGAAAGAACACTTACAACTCAATAATAAGAACACCCAACAACTTAATTAAAAAATGGGGGAAAAGATTTGAAAAGACATTTAACTAAAGATATAGGAATGACTAGAAAACAGAGGAATAGATGCTCCTCCACATCATTAGAAGGGCAAGTTAAAAGCACAGCAAGATAGTATTTTATACCTACTATAGTAGCTATTAAAAAAACAAACAAAAAACCACACAAGCATCGGTGAATATGTGGAGAAACTAGAACCTCATTCATTGTGGGAATATAAAATAGTGCAGCCACTGTAGAAAATACTTTGACAAATTCTTAAAAAGTTAAACATGGGGCGCCTGGGTGGCTCAGTCGTTTAAGTGTCCAACTCTTGGTTTTGGCTCAGGTCATGATCTCATGGGTCATGGGATTGAGCCGCACTCAGGGGGGAGTCTGCTTGAAAGATTCTCTCCCCCTGCCCCTCCCTCCACTCACACTCTCGTGCACGTTCTCTCACTCTCAAAATAAACATATCTTTTTTTAAAAAAAAAGTTAAATATAAACTTAACATAGAGCCCAGCAATTCCACTTCCAGGAATCCACCCAAGAGAAATGAAAATGGATGGTCACCCAAACATTTGTACATTTTGAATGTTCACAACAGTATCATTCATAATAGCCAAAAAGTGGTAACCCAAATGTCCATTAAGTGATGAATGGACAAAATGTGGTATGCCCTTACAATGAAATATTATTCAGTCATAAAAAGGAAAGAAATACTAATACATGTTACAGCCTGGAAAACATATTGCTAAGTGAAAGAAGCCATACACAAAAGACCATATATAATTGTATTTATATGAAATGTACAGAGAAGACAAATCTATAGAGAAAGAACATAGATAAGTGGTTGCCAGGGGCTAGGGTGGGGACAGGGAGTAGATTCAGCCAGGCATGAGGGATCTTTTTGGGGTGATGGAAATGTTCTCAAACTGACCTATGGTAAGGTTTGCATAACTCTGCAAATTTACCAAAACTCAGTGAACTGTATACTTAAAATGGGCAAACTTTATGGTAAGCTGTATCTCATTAAAGGGAGAAAGGGGGCTAAAATGAGAGCTAAAACATGAGTATCTCAAGTCAAAGGCAATCTACGGGCAGCTGAATGAGGGCCATTTAATGTCCTCTGGTAAAGAGATAGAGACTATAGAGACCAAACATGATGGCAACATGTAGCTTAACTAATCAGCCTTTTGGACAATATAATGCTGGCAGGGAGTTGTCTGTTAAGCACATAAGCTTGCCAACTGTTTTAACTTTAGAAACTAATGTTGTCATGCTGAGGTAGTGGCAAACATAGTATTGGAATGATTCTGGCAGTTTCTCCAGTCATTTCTATTAACTCAAGAATTAGTCAAGAGACTAAGGAACTCATTAAATTGGAAGAATCCTCATATTATAGGTTTAGAAAATGGGAGTGAATCCCTAAGCAAAAAGGATCAGAATGGAGAACCATCCCTACCTGAATCAGAAAGATGATCAGACCAATTTGCCTTCATAGACCTGATATATAACTCAAGTCTGGGAAGCAGAGGACTTGGGAGCCCTCTTCTCTTGGACCCTATTTTTCAACAGGACTCTTTAGGTATGAAAAGACAGTACTGAGAGGAGAATTAAATAAGTACTTGATTCTTTGTGAAAGTTCTTAGTTCTATGAAGAGTCTTAAGGAGAAGCAAGTGGAATAACTTATCTTCAATGTGAAACTAAACAAGTTACCTAAATGAGGCACATTGGGAGTCAGAGTGATCCATTCTCCAGGTCTAGAGCAAAAATAAATTCCACTTATGAATAACTGCTTCAAGTATACTTTAATCACAAGAAATTTCCTGAGGTTAAGATAAACCTAACTTTCTCTCACTGAACAAAAGCTCTTGAAAGACTGCAGCCCATCCTCTACAGGTGTGTTTCTGGAGAGGCGGTGGAAATTCCTCAGTGTGCATTTTTCTTATCTGCAATTACCAAACCACAGACACCCTGCTCTCCCTGCCTTAGCCACAGTCATGCTCAGCATGTCCTCAAATGAGAATCCCTGCCTATGGTGAGCACCTGTCATCCCCATCTTGTGACTAGGAGAGAAACATGGCTTAGAGCCATGATGTTACAGTTACTTAATAAGGACAGAACTTCTGTTAGTAAGGTCACTGTGAGGCAATGAAGCCAAATCTGATTCACCATACTCAGAGAATTGTAGGGAACATGTAAAGACCTTTCTTTGGGTCTACCTTCTTAACTTAAAACCCTCACAAAGCAAACCAAAAAAGGAAGGGCAGGGGTAAAAAGATTAAGCTTCCTCAGTAGCTAGACAGATCCAAGATTTATTAGCTGCAATCACTAATTTCCAGACTATTCTTTCTGCCTTTCCTTCTTCTTTAAAGTGTTTTTATCTTTCTCACCAAATGACCATTTCCTATCAAAAAGAAAGAAACTTTATCTTGGTCTTGACTGCAGGGTCACACACAGATAAATCCTGGAACAAAGTCCAGTAACCATAGTCATACATGTAACTAAAGACCCTGACTCCCTGGAGTCTTGTAACAGAAGGAAAATATCAACTGCATTGTGGATCACTTACACAGGGGTCTGTTTCTCCATGCTTCCCTCTGGTACGGGTTTAAAGACATTCCAGATACGATAAAAGTGTGAGGTCAGCCTACAAATGCATCTGGCCATAGGAACCTGATCTCTTGGAGACTGAGACTGAGGAATAGAGTTTAAGGGGGCAATCTCACTGCTAGCAAGGTTGCTAATTATGACCCCCCTCTTCCCTGCAGGCCTTTGGCTAAGACTGACCTCCCTCAGCATGAGCCAGCTGACAGGGCTAGAGAGGTGGAAGACAGGGTAACAGGCGCTCTGAGGCTAGCCAGACGTGCTAGGAGGCCTGGACTCCAGCCTGAAGTTGCCAGAGCTGGTCAAGAAATGCACTTTCAAGAAGGCAACTCCCATTTTTTTAAAGCTCTCTCTACTCCCTCAACTAAGTTCCTTTGATTTGGAGACAGTCTCAAACCCTGAGATTCTTTTTTCAAAAGTTAACAGATAAGTGGGGTTACCAACCTGCAGAGAAACTCCTGTCTCAGGAAGGGCAGGAATACCAAATTTAAATGTAAGCTGCTTAATTTCTTTCTTGGTAAAAATTAATACTTTGCTACTTTTGAGCGTATCATTATGAACCAGAAACTTAGTATGGGATGAAATAGATTGTTTTATGTATTAGGTTGTATTACTGACTCAGTTGTCTTTATGAGATAGACATAGGTTCCATGACTAGGAAAGGAAGGAGCTAGTCAGTGTGTAAGAAAGGGGAATTTCAGGCCTGAAAATGCCTTATTAGTCATCTAATGTGACTATATAATTTACTGTCAAAACTGGGACACTTTGGGAAAGAAAAGGACATTATAAATACTGATGCTAGGACAAGAGGGATAAACTGGGACTGACCCAGCACCCTGGGACAGGTAGTCACCCTACTAGAGTATACTCATTTCTCTATTCAAAATCCTTCAATGATTCTACATCACTGCAGGGTGAATTTTAAATCAGTCTCATCCCTAGAACTATGAATATGCCTCAACTATGGCACATAACACACTGGATGACAATGGCTGATTTTCTTATGTCTCTCTACTCCTGCCAGTCTGTGAACTCAAGGACAAGAGTCTACATGGTGGGCCTTGATGCTCTACCTTAAGGCTCGTCACAAAGTAGCACTCGGTAAATACCAAAGGGCTTAGTAAAAATGGTTGCTCAACCTCCACCAACATCCTAAGGTCTTAGTGCTTATTTTCCTCCATCCATGCCTTTTCAACCCACATTCTGTATTTTGCAGGTGTCACTTCCTAGCTATGCAACTTGAGGCAAGTTAGTTAACCTCTCTGAGCCCCCATTTACTCACCTATATACACAGGAATCCTAATAGTATGTACGTCACAGGATTATTAGGAACATTAAATGAGTTACTCTATGTAAAGTGCTTTAAACAATGCTTCATTCTCATAGTAAGCACCCAGTAAGCTTCTCAAAGGCAGAGAGAGTAGTCTCTTTTGATCACTGCTGTGTACCTACACCAGGAATAATCCCTGACAGAACAGACAGTAAGTATGATGAAAGCTTACTGACATATACTTCTCTTGTTTTTCTCCCAATCCCTTGCTTTGCCTCACCAGTGCCATACACTCTACATCCCACAAACTCTAACAAAAACCTGGCACCATTCCCTTTAAAATGGGACATCGATGACTGACTGAACTCTCTATGCCAGCAGTCAGTCACAACCCTTTACCTGAAATAGATTACACGATACCCCTGAGTTTCCTGCCTACCAGCTGTTCAATTTTAAGTACAATGATTGGAAAAACAATTCCAAGAGTTTCTTAAGTCTGGGATTAAATGCACAAGCTAACTGTCAGGGTCAGGGCAGAGAATAAGAAAAGATTACTACTGCCTTGTGTTTCTACACTTAAGAAAGGAAAAGAACTACTTTGAGTACATACGTTCAAAGATATACAAATTTACAAACCCTGTAAATCATAAACAGTAATACAAACTCAGCTTACTTTTTAAAATAAAATTTTACAAAAATAAAATTACCTAAAATTAAGCCCACCATTGTACTTAAATATCCGGTTCCACTTCCCAGGTTAAGAAAAGACAATCCTGGTTGAAGTTTCAATGCTTCCATAACTTCAGAATAAATGCAAGGTGCTGACAAGTGTATGTTCCCATGCTTCCAGGCTAAGTCTTTGTAAGCATTGTCTCGGTAGCCTTCCAAATAGTAATCTCCGCGATCAATCGCTCTGAAGGCTTGCTCCACTCTTTCAGTGCGGATATACTGAGCTTCTTTTAAGTTATCAATTAAGTCATCATTATCTTCCCCAGCACTCACAGCTCCTCCCATGATAGTATTCAAATCAAATCATAAATTTTAAAATGTAATAAAATTAGCAGAAATGGCTTCCAATAATGTAGTGTGGTTTGTTTTCCCTTTAATATTGCACTTGATTTCCAAAAATAAATTAATCCTGAAAGGGAAGAATAAAAATAAACAGGTTTAAATTAACACTCACAGGAAAGTAATTCCAGTTTATTAAATATATAAGTCATTATAACTTTTAAAGGACATATTCTGTTCCAGGCATAGTGTTAAGTTCTTTAAATATATTACTTTATTTATTCTTTTTAACAATCACAAAAGGTAGCTTAAGTTTGATCTCATCTGTACAGATGAGAAATCTGGGACACAGAAGGGTTAAGTCACCTCATACCATGAGGCCCAATTTGCTAGCCAATAGTCACATGGCTACCTAGGCCAAAATTAAAATTAAATACAGTTTAAAATCCAGTGAGGCACACTAACCACACTTCAAGTGCTTAATAGCTACATGTGGCCAGTACCTGCCACACTGAACAGAGCTGCTCTAGAAAGTGACACTGCTGGGACACAGGCCCAGGTCTTTCAGACTCCAGAAACCATGCTCTTAAGCATTAAGCCAGGTGGCCTTTGGAGTATGGTAAGTCTAGTTTAATATGCATGAATTACTTGATTGATTTAAAATTCCTAAACTTAAAAATCCACTAACACCTGAATGCTAAACATCTTAAATGCACCACATAAATTCAAAATGTTAACACAAAGTAACATATTACCTAAACACTGAATACAAAATATATAAAAAAAAAAAACAACAGATCCACATGTTTAAAATATAGACACCCACATACCCACAAACAAGTAGTATATATTAAGATTGTTTTATTTGGTAAGCCCTGTGGTGATAAATAAGGAGACCACAAATTTTATTAACAACTTTAATAGTATAAGCACTAGAACATATGTTACACACACAAGTACAATAAACTTCTTTAAAGTCAAATTCAGCATCTTTAAATGAAAACATAAGTGCAATCTGATTAAATAAAAATGTCAATACATCATAATGAACACAATTTAATCTTTATTCAACTATAGTTAGTAAATGAATTCATATAACAATTGCTGAATTAATAAATCAAGGGAAGGAAAATGAAAAATGAAATGCCGGGACACTTGGGTGGCTTAGTCGATTAAGCGTCTGCCTTCAGCTCAGGTCACCATCCCAGGGTCCTGGGATCGAGTCCCACATCGGGCTCCTTGCTCAGCAGGGAGCCTGCTTCTCCCTCTGCCTCTGTCCCTCCCCCTGCTTGTGCTTTCTCTCTCTCTCTCTGACAAATAAATCTTAAAAAAAAAAAAAGAAAGAAAAATGAAATGCCTGTGGCCAAAAAAAAAGAGTTATGACAGCCAACTCTGGCTGTATATTCACTCTTGACTTTAGAGAAGAAAAACAACTGATGCTTCGAGCTTCATCAGGGTCCTCACACCTCTGGCACCAAGCTGCCCCAGCACTACTAGAGCAGCTGCCTCACCAGGTCCTGTCCCTGTCCCCACTGCTTGCCTATGTCCTCTTTTGTATTTTCCTATGAGCTCCTTAAACTTTCTGAGTAAATACTGTGAACTCATGTCACACTCTTATTTAACTTATTCAAACTCACTATACAAACCTGAATGGCTCCAATGCCCCCCACACCCAAAAAAAGAAATAACTGAAAAAAATACATGGGCTCGCAGCACCATTCTCCTCAATGAGTGTATTTTACAGCACATAGTGCAAGTGGAAACATCAATCCACGCTTCCTTCAACAGTCTTAGTTGGACATCCTTTTATAGCCCAAGCATCTCAACTTGCTGAGCACAATTCTAGCATTTAAAGGTTTTTTGTGTGTTTTTGTTTTTTTTTTATTTTTTTTACTAACCTGGCTTCTAAGCATAGGTTAACATTTTTACCTGGTACTCAGAGAGAATTCCTTCCCAAGATGAAAGAAAAAGCGGCTACTTTAGACTAGGAGGCAGCTTCAGTTGAGTCTCCAGTGTGGCACCTACCTCAAGAATTTATAAGCCTAATTCTGACTATGCAGACACTTAATGGCTCTCCTGGAAATGCTCTATTTTACTAGTTTGAAAAATTATTCCACAGAGTGACCTAATCCTTCTCAGGTCCTTCTGAACTCTAACCTGTCCAAAATTATCACAGCAAAATAAGCAAACGCTGACTTCACTACACAAAAGCACACACTCTTGGTGAGAAAGGCAAAGAAGTATCAAACCAACACGAACTACTACCATTTGCTGACGGACACTGGGAATTAAAGGCTAAGGATATGGCTGGTATTAAAGCAAAAGACCAGATGACACTTTTAAGAAACTACACATAGTTGGGTACCTTCCAAGTACCATATGACCTCTATCATGTAGGCCTGTGATTTTTCTTTTTTAAGCCTGAACCCTTTTGAGAATCTGATATTTCTGGCCCCTTTCTCTAATTAAAAAATGAATGAATGAGAAGTTTTACAACCAACTTCAGAAGGATCCTGAGTGCCTACAGACCCATGAGTTGAATCTAATTTAAGGACATCTATTAGTTGCAACAGAGTCAGCCACAGATACTAACAAGGGAGGGAGAATTACATTTCCATTTTAGAAAGTGCAGTGCAATTTGTGTTTCTGAACTACTGCAGCAGACCAGAGACCAGGTACTCAGAAAGCTGGGAAACACATCACCTCGTTAACAAGAAGCCACGCAAAAATTTGAAGACAGATTTGCCGGACTCTTTTTCTATTTTGATAGGAAAGACAAATACATCTGGACACAAAACTGTAAGGTATCCAGGAGGGAGGTGGTCAGGAAAGGTTTTCTGGAATAGGACGTGCAATCTGCTTCAATGCATCGTTTCTTTAACGCAAATTATTAGTTCACATTTAGTATATAAGGTAATGATGTGCAGATAATGAAGAAGTTGTGGTGGTTGCCATGTTCATGTTTTGAAGTGACAGCTTACACATATTAAAAAGATGGGTGTTATATGCAAACAATGAATCATGGAACACTACATCAAAAACTAATGATGTAATGTATGGTGATTAACATAACACAATAAAATAAAACTAAAAAATAGAAAGATACCTTAGCGACTTAAGAAAACTTCCAGCAAAAAGCTAAAAATAAAGAGTGCCTACCTCCAAGGCAATTCAAGGGTCTAGGGAAGCTGTGAATGCTGACGAAAAAAATGTTAAGACAATGTCTCTGGATTAAAGCAACAGACGAATTGAGGCTATACCCAGCTTCAGATTTTTAAATTTTGATAAAAATATACATGTGCAAATAAAACAATATCCATAAGCAAATTATCTTCTAGAGCCTAAATTTCAGAGGAAGACGAACCTTAGGGTTTAAGGCTATGAAGGACTGACTGACTGTAATGCTACGTGCAAATTCCAGTAGATTTAGCTATGCTAAAAATTTTATTAGGATTGCTATTGTTCTTGTTGGTAAACTGGTTACACAGTTGCACAGGTTTTCAGTGGTATGTTCTGAGGCTATTGTTCCCACAAGTCCTGTTGTTTTGCAAAACATTAGTAGGTGTTTTCAGATGTTATAGAAAAACCCAGTACTGGACTTCTCAGGTCCTTGTAAGAACCTCAGGAAACCTGAGGGACCTCAGGAGAAGAGCTGGCATGAAAAACTACAAAATGGGATGAGCAGAGCCATGGTAGAGTTATACAGGGGTGTTATGGAACACCAGCCCAGACATGGGGGTGGACACAAAAGGATAGGAAAATTTCCTAAATATGAAGACGTGGTAAGCACAGAGGCAGAAGGAAGGAGAGGTGTTCAAAACAAGCAGAAAAGACAAGGAGACAAGAGGCAATGCACCCACCCACTTAAGGCACTACAAATAGTACCGAAGAGCTGAAGTGCAGGAATAGAAAGCAGTACTTGGTGAAGCTAAAACAATAAAGTGGAATGAAAAATGAAGCTTGCAGGCCACACACACACATGCAGCTTGGACTTCCTCCCACAGACAATGGAGCCAGCAAAGACTTTTTAAAGAATGAGAAACATACTGTATGACTAATTTTAAAATAAGATGTAAAGGAAAAACCAAAACTGTAAAAGAAAGAGAATATAATTATACATTATTTGGTCTGGGGAAGACAATGTTTACATAGTCAGAACAGTGAAAACACAATTGCTGATTCAATTTGAATAGTCATTTAACCATAATAGGACGAAAGGGAAGCAGTAAAGAGGGGTATGGAAGTTAATACCTCATCTGTGATTATAGGAAAGTAAATGCTATCTAAAATTCATGAATTTAAAAAGAGCATCTTAGTTAGCAACATGGAGGTAACTTCCCTACTATGAAATAGCTGAATGCATTAAGATCCCCCCGGAGTGTGAGCCTCCAGGTGGAAACAGGTAAAGCCAGGAACTGCTATACTTTGTCTTCAGGGTATCACCTGACTTTCTAAATTGTGTACATGCATTATTTGAACAAAACTGACAAGTAAAGCTGAAAATAAAGGGAATACTTAAATATATATGTGTTTTTTTTAGACCAGAATAAGATAAAAGATACACAGAATATAATTTCCTAAGGAATAAAAATACATTTAGCAAATAGGCTACAGTAGAAAAATCAAAGAACAAAAAAAGAGAGAAAATACAGTAACAATTTATACTACAGAGCTTCAAAGATAAGTCATTTTATCATATACATAGCTTCTGATAGGGGTGGAAAATGAATTATTATAAATTACATTTTCATAACGTTGACCAATTCAGTGATAGTATTATGTGCATTTGTAGAAAATTTGAAAACAAAGAAATAAAAATTATTCATAACCCTAATATTCAAAGAGCCACTGTTGGGCGCCTGGGTGGCTCAGACGGTTAAGCGTCTGCCTTCAGCTCAGGTCATGATTCCAGAGTCCTGGGATAGAGTCCCGCATCAGGCTCCCTGCTCCTCAGGAGCCTGCTTCTCCCTCTGCTTCTCTATCTCTCTCTCTCTCCCTCTCTCACTCCCTCTGTCTCTCATGAATAAATAAATAAAATCTTTTAAAAAAAAAGCCTTTAAAAAAAAAAAACACAAAGGGCCACTATTAATATTTACTTTCTAAGCATCTATACGCTTTCTTAACACAATATTACTATTATACTGTATATACTATTTCAAACTTTTGCTTAATATGTCTTAAGCATTTTCATGCCATTAAAAATTCTTCCAAAATCCAAGTGTGATATCCCACCACATGGAGGCACCAAAATGAAATCAGCCCCCTAACTGCTGGGCCATGAATTTTGGATTATAATTAAGGTACATGTGAGGAGTTTGCAAGTTAAAATCTGTAATAAATATTGTGATAATTCAATAATAATCTTCTAACTTGAATTATACTTCATTTTTTATGAGTAAAGCAAACACTATTAAAAGGCCATTACAGCATTAAGTCATGGAAGCATTTGCCATTTGTTAATTCTGAGATAATTTCATCTCAATCATGGAAAAGTGCCAAATACAAGTCAAGAGACCAAGGTCTAGCCTTGGTCCCACTGATAACTTTTCTGTATGGCTCTGGGCAGCTCTCCAGAACATCATTTCCTCACCTGTGAAATGAAGAGACTAAATTCTATGATTCCTAAGGTTCCCCAGAGCTCTAATTTCCCTGCTATGTTGGCATCAAACCCATATTTGAGTACAGCTCAGTTTTAGTTATCCAGGAATGTCGGTCCATGCCTCAGCATCTCTGTTACTTTGGTCACATTTTTTGGTGCCCCACTCCTGCCATTTTCTCTAACATGGAAAAGAAAAAAAAAATTAGGTATGTTCAAGTCCTGCATTAAACAAGAAAAGGTAAAGGCAAAAGAGAGAAGCGTCAGAAAATAAAAGACAGAACAGCTTACGTAGTTATGTCTGTTTGAGAAGGAAGTTGTCATATTTACTCACAGAACACAATTTCACTCCTTGGCATTTTCTTTCTAGTACCTGTGTTTGGGGTACATACATTCACATAAGCTCACCTGAAATGATTTGCAAGGTGTTCCAAAAGTGGCTTCTAGTCTTTCAAAACAAGATATGTAGCTTTAATGTATTTTGTTTAGGGGAAGACCTACTGAAGGCCCAGGTCAATATTACAGTGTCTTTCAGGCAGCTTAGGGATGTTTTATGGAAGGTTAAAGACAAGTCAATGGAGGCAGGAAGCAAACAGATGGCAGACAGATGTCCCAGAGTCGGAGAACAGAATGAATGCTGACTCTCTTTCTTTCCTTCCTAGCAACCGGTGGCAAGCAGCCAACTGCTGCTTGCTGCTCCTTTCTCTGCAAAGGTGAGGACAAAGCTCACCCAGCTTTGGAAGTAAAGGAGACTGGTGATTCAAAGGAGAACACACCATTTGAGGGCATGAACAAAGCAATCTTTCTTCCTCATGCCCTCAAAGACCCTGTCATGGGGGTCCCTGCACGAAGGCTGCTTTCAGTGTGGAGACAACGACACAGAAGAAATTTTCTCAGTGACGGCAAATAGCTATGATGAGACATAAATACAGAATCATCAAAGACAAGAAGAGGCTAATGAAGGGGTTCAGAACAAGTCTCCCCAAAATGTGCTTCTTTAACAAGTGGACCATTTTGAGCTGAAGGCAATCAAGACCCTAAAAAACTTTTACCTCCCTTTAAACCTACCTAAAAGAATTTAGGTAAGGATCCTGGCCCAGAAAGAGAGCTATTACCAAGATACAACCTTTTTTTTTCTTTTTTAATCTGAATGACCTATCTGTATAGCAGGAAAACATCTAATTACCAAACATCTGCTCTTCTTAATCGTCCTGTGAACCATCTCCTCCCCTGTGACATCTCAGGTCCCTATCCTACTTCTTAGCTCGTGAGGGCATGTAAGCCTCAACTGCTCGCCCAGCTTATCCTTGGGTCTCCCCGTCTTTGTGGAGCTCCCATATATATACAATTAAATTTTTCTCCTGCTAATCTGTCTTATGTTAATTTATCAGACCAGCCAAAGAACCTAGAATAGTAGAAGGAAAAATTTTTCCTCCAACATTAAAGGTCCACTACTCATTGTGCCAATCTTATTTATTTTTTTTTACTAGTAATAACATATACATGCAATTTCCTATTTCTTCACCAAAACTCTATGAAGAAGCACTAACTTCATTTTACTAATGAGGAAACCAAAGTTCGGAGAGACCAGGAGACAAGCTCAGAGCTCGTGAGTAGCTGAACCACAACTCAAATCCAGTTTGGCAAGCCATAAAATCCTCCTGAAGCAGAACAATTTGCAAAGAGGCCCCTGGCCCATAATTCGAAGGCAGACTTTGTGTCCCCTTGCCTGAAAAGATTCAGATCTCTCTCTCTCTCTCTAACTCTCATTTCCTCTTTTTCCTCCCTTTTAGTACTCTTGGTTCCAAAAGAAGAATGGAATGGTGGAAATAAAGCAGCTGATGTCATGTACTGACTGCAGCCTCAGGCAAATTATTTAACCTGTGATCTTCAGGTTCCTTGCCTATAAAATGGGAAAAATAATAACCACATCATAAATTTGTAAACAGTGAATAGTGCACCGCACATAAAGCTTCTAATGTACACATGTTCAATAAGTAATTCACTTTCTTTCGCATCTAGGACAAAAAAGACACATTTGAAACCTTCATTCGTAAACCCAGAAGACCAGAAAGGGAAAACAAAAAAAGTGTCAGTTCTGAAATCTAGTGATCACCTAGTGACTTCCTTAAGACAGAACTACAGAATGAAAATGTAAATCCTAAAGTTAAAGGTGTTAGGAAAAAAAGCCAAGGAACGGTATATACAGAAGCAAAAGGAAAAATATAGCCATTTACATGTAAGTTGATTGAGAGAGGTTAATGTAAAAACAAAACAAAACAAAAAACCCAAAAAACAATGCAGTGCTTTCCATCATGCTCTGGGCCACAAACTCAGCCAAGAGGCCTAAATTAGGACCAGCTGCCCTCCGTACTCCCTTACATGGGCTCAGGCAGCAGTCAGGTACTGAACCTCTCTTGGGTAGCTTACTAGCTAACTTCCACGTGTGCTAATTTTCTCTAATGGAGCATTTGTTATATAAATTAGCAAAAATTAGCTGTCTTGTACAGTTTTCTTTGGTTCGACACGTTTTCTGTCCAAACTGCAAACTCAATAATTAATAAAGATAAAATAGAATGAAGATAAAATATTTAAAATATTCATCACACTTGTAAAGGTGTTACCAAGCATTTAATAAATGATGATTAAACATAAAACACTGTAAGAGTAAATTCTAGCTTTCTACTCCAGGACATCCTTTCAAATTTTAACATACTTAACAGCTACAGCTAAGTGAAAGTTTATTTTTCCTTCATAGTCCCTTGAACTCTGGAATCTTCACAAACCACTGTCTCAAGATAATTAAAGATTATCTGCTCGCTCCCCAACCCCTCAATTCACTACTACAAATTGTTTCAAATAACAAAAGAAAGTTCTGTTGGAAGCAAGTAGGTTCTGTATTTTAATATTTGGCAAGTTTTAAGATGCCTATATTCATAGATGTAGACTTTTCAGTCATATTTTCAATTCTATTCCAGTCTTGCTTCCTATGCCTTTTCCTTCTCTCTACCTCCGCCCTCATTCTTTTAATTTTCCTATTCTCCTTGCCTGGGGCAGTGACGATCAGCATAAACTCAAAACAAGATGGAGAAACAGTAGGAGATAGCTCTATGGGAGTTCAAGGTATAGGATATAAAGGGATGGGGGAATATAAAACATTTTTAAAGGACAAGATGAGGCAACTTAAGCTGAAATTTCATCATTTTGAAAGTTACAGGATTTCATGTATCTCCAATGTCTCCTCCACTCCTTTTACTTAAACATCTGAATATATGACCTCTTTAAACCTGTATCACTACACAAGCATGTGTCCATATTCCTAAACACAATCATACCCTTATACTACAAATGCCCTCAATATGCAAAGTTCCATGTATCTTTGACCTAACAAAATCATCAGAGAATAACTGCCTCAGATTTTAGGATTATTGCTTAACATCTTCAATTTTTCAAGAAATGTAAGTAGTGCTCTATGAACCATCCTTAACACTTAAAAATTTTCCTTACAGAAGCTACAGCCTAGAAAACCTTTCAAACAGAAGGACTGTTTACCTCCTGTAACCAAAAGTCTGAAGCAGTGAGCTAAAAATCATCAAAGAATAACCGCCTCAGATTTTAGGATTATTGCTTAACACCTTCAATTTTTCAAGAAATATAAGAAGTGCTCTAGTAACCATCCTTAACACTTAAAAATATTCCTTATAGAAGCTACAGCCTAGAAAACCTTTCAAACAGAAGAATTGTTTACCCCCTGTAACTCAGGAAAAGTCTGAAGCAGAACACTGAAATGACTACTGAGCTTTCTGGTTTTAACCCATTACATGACAATGTTCTTAGGAAGTAATGAGATCAATAAAGAAGCATGAGAGAAGAACATAGACATTTTTGGCTCCTCTTGGGTCAGGCTTTTAAAGTTGGGCTTATTTTATTTGAAAAATTTTGAGTTCAAAAAGAACAATATTCAAATAAAAAATAAAACAATAGCCCAAAGCAAAATTCCACAATCTGGGAGTTCGGATGGTCTGTATCTGTTCCCTTCCACTAGTATATCACAAACCAATATACGAGCTCACACCAAAGATATTCTTTTTGTGTATTATCGTACTGTGGAATGCAAAGACTGGCCTTGTCACATTATGATTTTGAGCAAACTGATACCTTTTCTGGCTTTGGTTTTTTCACCTGGAAGATGCTGTCATGTCACTTAATCAAATTTTCTCAATGGCACCTGTAAAAACTAAAAATGTCTAAGTGTATTTGCTATACAAAGATAAAGAATATAAATAGGTTAACTATGAAGTTTTTTTGGCCTTATAAAATGGCATCTTTCCAAAGTCCAAGATGATCATTTTATCTATGGACAGGCAGTGAAAGCTATATAGAATAAAATACCTAGTTATATATCATTCTTAATTTTTCAGCGTTTCAATAGCAACTCATATAATTTCATTAACTACCCCAAGGTATTTACACAGGACAGGTGGTATTACCTGTACCATGCAAATGAAGAAAACCAACTGAGAAAGAACAAATTGGATATTTTGGTCTTATTCATAGATCTAATGGCATGTACTACCACTAATATTCACATTATCAGAAATAAGAAAACACAGCAACTAGAAATGTAGGTCTAAGACCTGACAAATACACACGCACATTTGATACTAATACCTTCATCTCATTTATTGGGACAAATAATTCTATCCCTATTTTTACTCATGACCCAGAGAAAGTTTAAGAAGTTCTTTAAAATAAACTGTAATCAGGGATGCCTGGGTGGCTCAGTCAGTTAAGCCGTCAGCTCAGGTCATGATCCCAGGGTCCTGGGATTGAGCCCCATGTCGGGCTCCCTGATCAGTCTGCTTCTCCCTCTGCCCCTTCCCCACTGCTCATGCTCTCTCTCTCTCAAATAAAGAAATAAAATCTTTAAAATAAAACTGTAATTATAAGATCACCATAATTCTATAGGCTCTAAAGTAATGGCTAGGAAGCACACCTTAATTTCAAAATGATTACTCTTTCATCAATAGTTCTTTGTATCAATAAAACTCATTTGGAGAACACCATGCGAACTAAACAACCAAAATGCTGTGAAAGCTTGTTAAACTATAGCCCAGTACCTCCCTCCAGGCTTCATTTAACAAGTTCTTCACCACTGGTCCAGCAAGTTGAATAACACCCAGGGACATTGAGGATCAGGGACATTGAGGATAGAAAATAAAAAAATGGCTTCAGTTCAGTTCAGTTCAGTAGACAGTTTGTTCATGGAAATTAGTCTCTTAAATGGTTTGTGTATTTAAAAAAAAGTTTTAAAAATTACTTTTGACTACAATAAATTCATAGAACTGAAGGTTTTTAATAATGTAAGGAATTATTTCATATTAATTAGATTGATGGTCAAACTATGTCCTCATAACTGAGTATAATTATGTTTATTAACAGTACACGTTAAAATACTAAATGCTCTGTCAACAAAAAGTTACCCAAAGCAATTAGATTGCCTGACATTTGGATATTTTAAGTTTTGCACAAAAAGACTTCTATTTGTTGATTTCCTCATTCAAATAACAAAAACTGATCCTCGACTTTTGCCTCAGCAACTATGATAAGCATGGAGGATTCAGAGACCATACTCTAGAAGCCAAACTCAAATTAAAGAGCTATCTTAGGAGCTAAGAACAGCACAAGAGCTCACTTCATTTCACGGATAAAGAATTGAGCCCCAGCAGCTGCCTTGTCCAAGATCACACAAGTTAGAAAGAAACCCAAGTTCTATAAGTCATTTTATAATAATCTAGATAAGAGAAAATCTGTTCAAACATTAGAACATATAAGGCCAAAAAGACCTAATTTACTCTTTTTAGATTTCTTGAAATTGAGCAGAATGCTTCTTTTAAAAAGAATTTTTTATTAATTTCAATAATTACTGATAGTAAGCAATATTACTAAAACCTGACTTTATGACAGCTTGCTGGGAGATCGTAAGAAAAAAAATGCCCAATTTATACTATTACAGAAAACATAATAAAAGTCAGATAGCTAAAATCATTTTTTCTTACTTGAAGCTATTCATATTCTTCACAACAAAGTTTATGAATTATTATCAATCTCTGGACAATAATTATTTAACAATGTATTAAATATATCTAGACTGAATCCCCACAGGTTATAGTGGTGAGTTACAACAGTAAGCAATATAAAATTCTGGTCTGAATTCAACAGGATTTATATCAATAGGAATATAACAATTTTACTTTACTCATTTGATAACCTTAGAAAGATTATTTATAGATTGAATACTAGTATGTCAAATTATGATTTCATATCAAGTTATAGATTCATTATTCAGTTATATTCTAATAGAATGTTTCTCAACGTAAGTAAAAATTATACTGAAAAGAGCATATAATATAGTGTGGGTTCTAGATTGGAACCCTAATTCTGTAAATTCTAGCTGTGTTAATATTAATAACAATAATTACCTCACAGGATTCATATGAGAAGTATCTGGATAATGTATGTAAACTGCCTATAGTCCCTGGTCACATACCAAGTACTCAATAGGTGTTACCTGTTTCTATTAACACAGTCCTATTTCATCCGCTCACAAAAGAACATGTTCCCATTTCAAGAAGCATTTATTCAATGCATAAAAATCTGTATCTAGTAATAATATATAATATATATAAAATACTTTGGATTTTAGGTGCCAGTTTTCATTGAGATCTCAACAGCTCTATGGTGTTTCTGAGGGAAACCGAAGCACGGAAAGATGGGGAAAGACCCTGGGGACATATCTTGTGATGCTGGATGGAATGAGAGGAATCACCATGAACTCATTATCTGACTTGGAATACTGCATGTATACACACACACACACACACACACACACACACACACACACAGAAAAACTACAAAGCTATAGAAAACACATATACATACATACTTTTCCTTGTTTATGAATGCCTCAAAGATAGACAATGTTTCAAAAAAAACCCAAACTCTTCTTGAAAAGGTGTACAGGAAAACATGTTTTGCATTTTTATTTACTACATTCTCCTATCTATTAATAGTAATCTCCCCATTCCCCATTCTGAAGACATTCAGGTGCCCACCCTTCCATCAGTAGCATGACTCTGGCATCTCTGCTGCAGTCTTCTCTGCTCCCAGCTCTCACAAGCATCCTGGGCATCTTCAACAACTATTCAAGCCCCAAAGGTAACAACCACCACAACACCTTTAACTCCAACGACCTACTCACCCACTGTCCAACCTCTGTATCCTTATTTTATCCCACAATCACATCTTACACATTGTTTGCCCATTCTTTTTCTACCACTACATTTAATCTTCAGTGTCACTAGTGGTACAGCAAAGATTTTCCATAAAAGACCAAAGAGTAAATACATCAGAATTTGCAGCCCTTGGTTTCTGCTAACAACTACTGAATTCTGTGCCAGTAAGAGCAAAATCAGCCACAAACAACATGTAAAGGAAGTACGGCTGTGTTCCAAATGTTTTATTTATTCATGAACACTGAAACTTCCATTTAATTTTCACACACTACTTTTCTAATTTTTTTTCTAACCATTTAAAAATGTAAACACCACTCTTAGTTTGCAGACTATTCAAAAACAGGCACTGGGCCAAGTTTGGCTCATGGGCCATAATTTGCTGACACCTATCAGGATCACTTTTGCAAATATTGTCAGTATAAAGAGTTACACAAAGGTTGGTAAAATGTCCAAGAGATCTTAAAAATGTGTTCAGAAAGTCAACCTGAAAGCAACCCAGGCATGTATACCACATTTTCTAAATCATTCCTGTGAGGTACAGACCTAACTAGCATAGGTTACAAGAGCTTTTTCTGGCACCTTAATTCTTTATAGTTGAAGAACTGTGGCAGTTGCAATAAAATGAGTAGAATAAAATGAGTCAAAAACAAATGATAGATTTCCCAGGCTCTCCAAAGTAGAGTGTTCCTATGAAAACTTTCCTAAGCCAAACTGGCATTTAAGCAAAAGGTATTCCCTCTGCTTTCTGATGCCACTTGGCTTTAAGAAAGACCTACATTAGTATGGTAATGGCTCTTTTCCTAAAAGTGAAAATCCTCTACAGATTTCTTTCAGTTAAGGAAAACAGGTACTAATGCAGGTCTTTCATAAAAGCCAAGTGGCACAATGAGACCTTTCAGAAAGCGGAGGATACCTATATATTGCTGACATTTGAAATCTCATTCTAGAACTTTAAAATTTCAAAAGTTTGTAATCCATGAGACCAAAGGCATAATCCATATAAGCCCCCCAAAATACACCACTTTGATATTTGTGAAAAAGTTAAGAAAAATAATAAAAAGTAAAGAAGAAAACCTCTAAAATTATCCAGTATTGTTTTCTGTGCATATAAGCCCCTAAAAATACACCACTTTGATATTTGTGAAAAAGTTAAGAAAAATAATAAACTGTAAAGAAGAAAACCTCTAACATTATCCAGTTCACCCTGTCATGCACGGGGGAAAACTACTTGTTCAAGGTCATACTTACAAGATTCAAGGCTCCAGAGTCTTGGTTGAGTTTCTTTCCAATACATCATAAAATAAAAGCTCAAAAAGTGACACCTTTTCTGAGATAACATGTGCTTGTCTATTTTTAAAGCAACAAAACCTTCATATTGTTAAAATACGACTGGAAGAAGTGTAGAGTCCTTACTAAAAGTGTAGAAAGAGCTGCTAATATTTTAGTCAGTGTAGTAAAAAGAAAGGCCTGCTCAAATATCTGGTCCAGGGACTAGGACTCCATTTTGATATTTAAATGCGAGAGAATACAGAAGGCCAGCAAGAAATAGTCAAGATCAGCTGATTGGGAACAAAATATAAAAATAGCAACTGGCCTTTAAGTCAAAAGGAGTCTACCATCATTTTAGCTGGGAGAAAGGTTTAGAATAGCCAAGGGAGCAAAAGCAATGGAGAAAGGTTTTAAGGGCAGCAGCAGCTCATTGCCCTGATTCTGCCAGAGAGAAATTAAGTACAAATCAAAAATATTCTACTTCCAGAGTAAATGTGGTTACCAGGGGATGGGGAGTGGGGGGAATAAGACTGATGGTGTTTTAAGAGTACAAGCTTGCAACAAGCAGTAAGTCATAGAGATCTAATGCACAATATAATACAATATTGTACTATAATTATGTAATATGATAAATATTGCTACAAAGGCATTATAAGATATGAATGTATCAAAGTAACACATTGTACACATTAAACTTATACTGTGTCATGTGTCAAATTTAGTCAATTAAAAGTAGAAAAAAAAATTCTACGTCCTGTATCAATTCCTACTGATGGGTAATATTCAGTCACAGCATGAGAAGATGGTACCAGAGAGACATTGCATGAGAAAAGGGCTTTGCTTCTGGGTCTGGTGCACTGCTTGGCAGGCTCCTGCAGTCCTTAAGGGTTCTCCACCAACAGACTCCTACAGTGCACAACAGCCTGCAGCCTCCCCCAGTGCCCTCCCTTGGACAGTTTGCAGAAGACAGTCTTTGGTAAAACACCTCTCTGTGAACATCTTTCCCTGGTACCAGAAAGCAGATTTCTGGCAATTCCATTAAGGAGGCACCATAGCAACTTCCTTGCCATCCAGTGAGCCAAACATCCTCTCCACAAAGTCCAGATCTCAACCCTGGGTGGGGCTCTTCCTTAGGTGCTTAATCTTGGTCCTTAGGGGTAGAGGCTAATCCTTCTATCTCTTTCCAAATTATTTTTTTTTAAGATTTTATTTTGAAAGGGAGGGGGGCGGAAGAAGAGAGATTATTTCAAGGAGACTCCACGCTGAGTGCAGAGCCCAACTCAGAGCTCGATCTCACAATCCTGACATCATGAACTGAGCCGAAATCAAGACTGCTTCACAGACTGAGCCACCCAGGCACCCTATTTCCATATTCTTTAGAACTCTCTTTACTTACTACCCAATCCTGTTATTGTAACATTTCTTTACATTAAACTTTCCCTGTTCATATTACCCTGTGGTTTCTCCTTCCTGTTTGAACTAGACTGATACAGTGCTGAAAACCACTAAGATGACACTCAGGTCAGTGAGGGAATGAAGAACAAGAAGACAGGCAATAAAATGAACTGTGAATACAACAGATCCTGATACGCTGCCAGACAAAACATCCACAATCCCTTGGATTTGACTTAAACTGCTATGTACTGAAAACACTCTTGGTTTTTTGGGGTTTTTTTGTTTGTTTGTTTTTTTAACTTCTAAGTATTTGAGTGTGTTTTATCTTAGTTTCAGGGCAAAATGTTGTCACCAGCTTTTCTGCGCTATGAGAGCTGTCCATCCTCACAGAGGAACATTAGCTAGCCAAGTGACTAAGAGTACTGAGGGCAGCAGCTGCTCATTCTGCCATCTTAAATTCCTGCTCAGGAAATCCATCACTGTCAAACTTTTAGACAGGAGGATGGCTTAGTGGCCTCATCTACTGGGAGTCAGCTTAAACATGAGCTTGTTAAGTGAAGCACATGATCTTTCTGGTGCCCCTGTTTCCCCTCTATAGACTTCAATGATTATTAGCATACATGGACAAGGACAAAATAAAACCATTGAAAAAACTCATTAAATTTCATGTATGCAAGGTAGGCAAACTAAAAATAGAAACCCACAAAGGAATAAAGGAGCAGGTTAACAGCAAAGCCAAATTCTTGACACAAATGCCAGGAATAAACAATGGTAAAAGTTACTTTTTCTTGTTAGTGGCATTCCAAAATCAAAGAAAAGAGCATCAAAAAATATTTCTTGGAAAAAAGCAGTCCCAGAGTTGGAGAAATACAGAAGGAAAACTAATAAGTAGGCACTAAAAAAATCAACAAATTTATTGTATCACTCATTTAGCAGAAAACAATTTTGGAAGAAATCAGTAATAAATGACACTAAGTAAGCCACGCCTACTTTGCACCTGTACTACAAATGCAATACAATGGAGCCCAAAGAAGATAAGTAATTGCCAGAAAGACAGCCTTATGTTTCCTTTTTTTAAGATTTTATTTGACAGAGAGAGCGAGCGAACATGTGCACAAGCAGAGGGAGCGGGAGAGAAGTGGCTCCCCGCTGAGCAGGGAGTCTGTTTTGGGGTTCAATCCCAGCACCCAAACTGGTTTAAGATGCTTAACCAACTGAGCCACCCAGGTGCCCCAACAGCCTTATGTTTCTATAGGGTATTTGTTTTATTTTAGTGTGATGGGTTGGAAGGTATACGTATTTTGGAGGAACAAAAATACTTTCAGAAACAGTAACTTGTAGTAACTTCTCTTATCCCACTACCTTACTATAATTTCTCCAAATATGTTTTATAGCTGGTAAGCCTAGGGCAGAAATTCATTTATGTGTATTTACAGGGAATGCACAGCGAATGCACTTTCCTACTAAGAACAAAGCATACGTACACCTTCTTCAAGTACAAGATTCTTGCCTCCCAACTGGAAAGACTCACGAAGCAAACTGACAAGGATCCCAGCTTCTTATCTGCCAGAAAAGCAATGTCATGGCTGTTAATTTTGTCCCTGCCTTTCTCCAACATAATTGCCTCAGGGACTTTAGGGCAGGTATGTATTTATCCTTTCCCCTGCTCTGCTGATTCAAAATCATCCTTCTCTTTAGCACAGATTTCCCAGTGCATTTAATAAGTTTCTAGATTAACTCCACTTCAAATTATGTCCAAACCCAAAACCTTCTATATAGCCCACCTCTCAAACCAGCTACTGTATTCAATTACTCATATTCCTCTTTAGTGAAAATCCTATTCTGTCATTATCTTTATCAATGTTAGCTAGATTACTGTAACTAACTTCAATTTGGTCTTCATACCTGTGGTTCTCCCAACTTCAAGAGCATCCTGTATACCATTCTGATTCACATGCCCAATAAAACCCTTTTGTCATTAAGGAAAGGAAGCAGCTCCAAAAATTCAGAGGTGCCTCCAGGAAGCCGCAAAAATGAGAAGAAATCCCACCTGGCAGGGGTTCGAAGTCATCACCATTTAAACCCAGTAGCGCTAGTTTTATCAGTTTTATAAACATCATCTTAGTATTTTGTGGGGGGGAAAGGTATTGCTTAGCAATCATTTCCCTATGGGATCAAATGGTCTCAATATACTTACCTATATTAGTTTTCTATCACTGCCCTAACAACAAATCACCACAAACACTAGTAGCTTAAATCCACACAAGTTTACTATATTACAGTCCTAGAGGTCAGAGGTCTGACACAGGTCTCACTGGGTTGAGATGAAGGTGTCAGCAGGGCTGCATTCCTTCCCTGAGGCTTTTACAGGGTTTGTTCTCTTGCATTTTTTTTTCAACTGTCTAGTGTCCATCTACTTTTTTGACTCATGATCCTTTCCTCCTTGAAAAACAGCAACGTCAGGCTGAGTCCTCTCACTGTCTTTCTTCCACTTTTAAGGAACCCTCTGATTACACTAGGCCTATCAGGAAAATCCAGAATAGTCTTCCTAACTTAAAGTCGGGGGATCAGCAACTTTAATTCCTCTTTGCCCTATTAGGTAACATATTCACAGATTCCAGGGATTAAAACACGAACATCTCTGCAGGGGAAGGGGCATTACTTGTCTACCACACTACCCAAATTTTATTTGCCCTCCATCTCCAGCAGAGTACGGAATCAAACAAATCCAACTTAAACGTGTAATGTGCAACCCAAGTCCATCCTCACCAGTCCTGTTTCCCGCCCCGCCTCCCCCATATACAGGAAAGGAAAGAAGCGGTCACAAGGATAATCAGTGCAGAGATATGCTCTCATTCCTTCACAGAACTTGGAATTCATTTTCTTTTATATATAACGTGTGGTCACATTCTTAAGACAGCACGAAGTCCTCTGACTGAATCAGTGATAACTACACCATAGACTGTAAAAAAAACCTTACAAAGACCCTGAAATTCAATTCGAAATACCAACTGGAAACACTGTAACAAATAAAACCATCAACCTTTCGGTCTGGCTATTATTAACCCATGTAATTATTTCTCTCTTAGAAAATATATGCCCAGTCTTAATAACCCTTGAATTAGTATTGAATATAGTATTACAAAAAACATGCAGTACTTCTAACATTTTACACCACTGGGAAAATTGTGCCTAAATTAAACCTGAAGCTTAAAAACTGCTTAGGGCTCAGTAGTGCTTAAGTCGTGACCTTACTTTTAGAAATGTGGGAAGTAGGGGTGCCTGAGTGGCTCAGTCGTTGAGCGTCTGCCTTCAGCTCGGGTCTTGGTTCCATGGTCCTGGGATCGAGCCCCACATTGGGCTCCCTGCTCGACGGGAAGCCTGCTTCTCCCACTCCCACTCCCCCTGCTTGTGTTCTCTCTCTCACTGTGTCTCTGTCAAATAAATAAAATCTTAAAAAAAAATTATAGAAATGTGGAAATTATGCGGATTCATTCTGTGTGCTTACAAAAATTCAGTTCAGCATGAGTAAGACCCTGTACATGATAGCCAAGATTTGTAGCAGATTCAAAATTGTCAAACTTTAATGTAGTAGGATTCTAGACTGGCCTCAAGAGGGAGCAGCATCCTTTTAAAAATAGACTGCCCTGCAGGTAAATGTTTTCAGTGCATCACTAAAAATGAATGGAAAGACACACTAGTCAAAAAAATTAAGACATTTACGAACAGGACTTGATTTTAATAATGCTCTACTCAACAGAGTACTAGTAGATAGAGAGGGAAGCAAGACACAGAAGTCTCTCAGAATTAACTACAGAATATACCATCCCTGGGTGGTAACATTCCTGACAATCCTTTGCTTCTTTATACATATTTTCTAGTTTTTCTATAGTGAATTCCTACTGTTATTGTATGAAGGAAAAAAAGCAAAAACAAATATTTTACTTATTATTTCTACAGTGACTAGTAACATGCATGTTAAGTAACCAAAAGTGAATAAGTGTACAGAATCATAGGTGCAAATGAACCACTGCTCAAAAAAATCTAAACTATACAAAGTACCACCTAAAGTATATACAGTACCATCATAAAAGGAAATGACATATCAAACATCTAAAAACTAATTTTTTCATACTGATCAGAAAAATACTCAAATCGCATATTTAGGACAGAATGACTGAAAAATGACAAAGAAAACACTTGACTATTCAGTAAGCCATATGGTACTACTTAAGAAAAAAAAAAAGGCACAGGTTGCACAACCTTAAATGACTTGTCAGGAGTAACCTGATAGAGCAGCTACAAAACCTCAGAAGCTGCGACACTTTACACAACAATACTCTGTATATATAGCACCCTTGGTCTGAGAGAATCAAAGGGTATTCGCTATTTACCTTGTATCCTGTCATCACATTATTCACTTGTTACTCCATTTAATTCTGACTTCCATCATTCTTACTCAACAGGATTCCCAATGACATTCTTAAAAGGCATGAATATGTTATTTCTGTTTATATGTAAAAGTCTGAAAGGATCCACACTATACTATTAAAAAACCATTACCCAAGAAACCCCTGAGGAACAGATGTGGAGAGGGAGACTTGAAGAAGGAAATTTTCTTTTAATTTCATGCATTTTAGTAATTCAAATCTTATCTTTGAACATACAATAAAAAAATGAATGACCACATAAAATATATTGCATTGGAGGCCATGATAGTTCCTTCTAGATGATAGAGGGAATTTAGTTCATCCCTGAACAGATTTATTAAATATATTGTTAGAAGCCAAAGTCCCAGAGACCAGTTTCCAGATATCAAGGATTACTTCTCAGCACCAAACTTCTAAACACATCCAAGGCTGACCTTTGTCCAGATCAGACAACTGGTCACGGGAGCTACACATCAGCACTGCCATCCCTGGTCTTCCAACTCAACAGTCAAGTATGAATTTTAGCAAGCATTTTTGCATGATTCTCCATTTCTGCCTTCTCTCCACTCACTTAGCTATTAATCATCCAGGCCCAGAAAAGATATCCATTTTATTACCCACCATGAAACATCCATTTCAGCTTTCAAGCTTTATTTTCCCCTACAGGGAAAGAGCTGCTACTTTTTATTTCTCTTCCTTCAAGTATTGCTTCAATGGATAGAACAGTAAAAAACTGAAAACTATCTAAATGCCCACCAATAGAAAATATGGTTAAATTAGTATATATACAATCTATGTATGTAAGTTATATATAGCAAATACTTTGAGGCTGCAAAAAAATTTTTTTGAAGAGTGAAGTTTTTCATCTAACATGAATATTAGTGATAAATCAAGTGAAAAACTGTGTGCAGTGTACCTCATCTTTATGTAAGCAGAGAGAAAAAGTATTTATTCATATTTACTTGCATACAATAAATTAATAATTTCTTTTATATCATTCCAGAGATGAACGGATACCTCCCAGTGGACAAAGTAGGAGGCTGAGGAAGAGACATTTCCAGTTTATAAAACTTTTTGTATGTTTAAATTTTGAACCATGTGACTATATTACCTAATTTTAAAATCAATGAATTATTTTAAACTTGCTTAAAACTTTTATCTTCAGAGTATTTGTGACTGCTGTTAGTACTTCAAAGTTGAGAGCACATAAACTGACAAATTAATTACCTTGAGAATCAACCTCACTCCTTTATAATCAAACATTTTAGCATTCCAAAAGAAACCCCAAATGTCTGCCCCAACACCATCAACAAGATATCCTACCTTATTAATTTCTAACAGCAAGGGTTATTATTTTTATTTAATAAAGCAATAATTACTTGTTAAGCTGCTAAACTGTAACACAATATAGGATGCAAAGACAGATATAAGAGAAATATAAAACTGTAAACTCTGCATGGTAACCATTAACCTTGATGGATTCAACTATGTCTGAAATTTCACATAAACTCTTTAGGAAGCAAAGAGTTATCTGTAATTTGTGTGAGGGCATTTCAGCTAATCACATAGTTGGAGATTCTTGATATTACCAAAAGGCAGAAAATGACACTGCAGTATAGGGAAAGTTTTATTCTACCTTTCATATCCATATAAGCATAGAAGAAACTGAGGCCAAAGAATTATAACATTGCAGTTCATGTGAAAATGTAGAATCAGTAACACAGACATGTGCATATAGAAAAACAAAACAGCGTTTCTTTTTTTTTAAAAGATTTTATTTATTTATTTGAGAGAGAGAGAATGATAGAGAGCACGAGAGGGAAGAGGGTCAGAGGGAGAAGCAGACTCCCCGCTGAGCAGGGAGCCCAGTGTGGGACTCGATCCCGGGACTCCAGGATCATGACCTGAGCCAAACACAGTCGCTTAACCAACTAGCCACCCAGGAGCCCCCAAAACATAATTTCTTAAAATAAACAACTTATCATAATTACCTAGTAATCAATCTGAAAATAAAGAACTCATGTGATAGCCTACAACAAGACAATCTGGTTTTGTTACATGTACACACAATTAAAAACTTCAGTGAACTGTATGTCTCATCTAGCATCTAAAATCAAATACTACTTAGATGCCATTAAAGGAGCACTTGACTAGTGATCATTTTCATATTCATTCACATATATTTCCTGAGCATCCTTTGGGAAATACAACAATAAGACGTGGTTTCTGCTTTCAGGCATTTTATAATTCAATTACTGTTAGAGCACTCAAAAACAATTTCAGAATAGAAAGTTATCAAGAGGTTAAGCAACTGCACAAATAAGAGTAGATCTTACCACTATGAAAACGGAAAAGAAGGGGCTCTAGGGAAATACTGTGTATAAGCAAGCCTTTTATTTGAAGGACTTCAGAAGGCAGAGATAGGAAAGGGAGAAAATTCCAAGTGGAGATGCATAAGAAACCAAGAGTTTACATTCCTTCTGTTCCAGAAAGAATGTAAACACAAGTTTGAATAAAACAAGAATTAAATTTGAAAAAGAGCACTGAGGCTAAATAATGGAGTTTTGAAAGGCAACACTGACGAAAAGGACTTCATGCTAGAGTTGATCAGGAGCCATTCAGAGGAGGCATGGTGGTCAAGAACACAGACTTGGAAGACGTGCTTGAGATTCAAATTCCAGCTCTTCTACCTACTAGAAACCCTCTGGGCTCATGAAGTCTCAATTTTTTCATCCGTAGAGTGGGAAAATAGTGTCTACAATATAAAACTATTTTGAGGACCAAACGAGAACAAAGCATTCAGCACAAAGGCTGACATAAGAAACATTCAATAAGCGGTTTTTTGTTCTGTTTGCTTCTGTCAGGCAGGGAAAATATGATCAAGACTGTCTTTAGGACAATTAATTTGATAGCAGTATGCATGATGAATAGCAAAACCCAGAGATTAGGAATGTCTTATTAATGGCAGTTGACGCAAAGGAATTAAAAGTATTTTGTTGCTGAGAAAATGAAAAAGCAGCAGGAGAACCTGATTCCTGAACCATAATGCAATAAAATGACAAAGAATTTCTGAGAAGGGGGAGAGTGATGAATCAAAGGTGACCTTTGATTTTAAGCCTAGATGACTAAGAAAGTGTTAAGATCATTAATATAAACAGGAAAATGAGGGAAGAATTAAATTGTGGAGGAAACAGTTTAATTCAAGATTACAAAATGACAGTTACTTACAGAGTTTATCAAGGAGAACAACAAAAGGCAAGTCTGAAGCTCAGGAAAGACAATAAGGCTGGTGATGCAGAACTGGACCTTCAGCAGGGGAGGGAATGAACAGCGGAAACTATGGGAGTGCGTAGGACTGGAAAGGAGAAAATAAAACTCTTAAAAAGAAGTGTGAACTCAATCTAAATTAACAGTTGTATATAAGTGAGATGAGAAAATGAACAAAGCCACAAGGTAGAAGTCTGAGGTTCTGGCTTGTGCAAGTTAGAGAAGACAAGGCCTTGCTAGAACTTTATATTCCATGGCTCTTCAGATGCTCATAACTCAGATTATAAACAGACTTAGGATGATGTGATTATTGTAGGTTTTTAAGAGCCTGCAAGTTACTGAAAAGTGTTAATTATTCCGACTCAACCCCAAGAAGGACACAACTAACACAGTATAATTACAATTAGATATTTTTCCAGTGTCTCAAAGTTCAAAGTGTATTAAGTCCTCATCTTCCTTGACATCCATCCACACATTTGACTACTGATTATCCATTATTTGAGGGAACCCCCTCCACACTTAAGACAGCCAATTCTCAGGTTTTCTCCCTTCTATTTTGGCTTTCCTTTCATCTTAACTAGTTTCTCCCTAGAAACAGAACCCTCAGGGAACAACAGTCCTCTCTGCAATTCCACAATAATTGTTTTAAACAGCTAGTTTGTAAAACCTAACTAGATTTTAAACTCTAGATCCTACCTAATGCTTCTTTTGTTATCATTAATAGGACCTACATAGTTTCTTCATTTTTGGCTACATCTGAATATAGGCCCCCAAAAGAGACTTTCAGGCTAAACTGCAAAATAAACTTTCTATTTCTATCCATCAGCAATAAGATCTCTTATTAATTTTTGAAAATACACACACGCAGTGTTGGATTCCCCACCCTTCAACAGCTGAAAAGTCAATAGATCTCAACATACTCTAAAGACTTCTTTCTGGTGCTGAAACATTTTTGTATCCCACTACTATAAAACCCACCCACATTCAATGTTAAGTTGTGCAAGAGATAATCGAGAGCAGATACGCCATTTAGATATGAATCCAATTACTATCCTTAACAATTGCCAAGAAATAAAAGCTCAAATATTTTCCTATATGTAGATTTCTTCTCAAATACATATTACAACTGATCATACTTTGTTAACTTCAGCATTTGCCCTATTTCTTTAAAATACACAGTTGTCACATATGCTGGGAACCCAAAACAGATTAATATACCATATTAGGAACTATACTTTATTAAATTGTCATTATGTATTTTTAAGAGACTACAAAATACTAAAAATGAAACAAGCACACTTTAATCTTTTTAGGGCCCTCTTTGTATTCTTTTTATTACATTAGTTTACTAGAGTGCAACTGGGTTCATGAAAATGTTAAATGAAATGAGATTATCCATCCAAGTTTGTAAGGAATACAAGTGCCTGTAAGAGCTACAGTTTACTATAATATCCAAATTTACCATGGCATCAAATAGAGTGACTAACACAATCCCCCTTCTTCTTGGTTAATGGCACCGGCTCAAGGAATATTTTAGTAATACAGCACAGAAACCTCATCTAAAACAATACAGTTTCATACTATTTACTATTTTTCAGTGCATGATTATATTCTGGTCTCTATTTTGTAAGGAACATCTCCAAGCCAAAAAAGAGGGAAAAAAACTCTAAGATCAACAATTTTATAAGGTAGTTTTCATTAATGAAAGGCAGCATGGCAAAGCAGAAAACCCAGGTTCTTGGCTTAAGCCTGAGTCTAATGCAGTCACCACCACTAAAAAGGTGATGAGATCTTGAGCAGCTGAATTAATCTTTCAGAGCCTCTGTTTATTAATCTTTAGATTGGGGAGAATGCCACCTATGTTGTTAGAGATAAATAAGAAAAAGCATATTACTACCAGCAACTATAACTAAAATGCCGTAGATACTGTGGTTACTTTTAAACATGGCTCCCCGAATAATTACACAATTGGACCTAAGATTTCAGGCTGTGTGTGTGTATATATATATATATATATATATATATATATATATATTCTTAGAACCAAACCTCTTTGTGATTATCTTACTCAGTTCTACATTTTCCCTGGAAGCTAGCAAGAAGATGAACACACAATACATTTTTAATAAATACATGACACTGATCAGATCAACAAAGCCTCCAGCTATTCTGCACACAAACATACAAAATATAATAGGGATTTCCTAGCTTTCTGTCTTACTTAATAGTAAGCAGTGTAATATCATCCTTTTACTTACAGCTTACTCCCTATGGTCTACTATCAAAATATTTAGTTCCTGGCTGTTCTGAGGTTTGGTTTAGGCCACTGGCTTTCTACCTTTTACCTTATCTTCAGACATGAGCAGGTTCATGTCAAGGAATTGAATTTGTTTTCAAATGACCATACAGAACTTAAATTTAAGTTGAAAAATGCACTTACCAAAAAACAAAAAATAAACTATTTTAGTAAGCTGCTTTATGAAGTCATCCAAGCCTCCTGTAAGCTACCATAAGCTCTGTGTAAACGTATTACTAAACTTGCCTAATACCTAAGTATCCCCATCTGGCCTTAGACAATCTGAAAGTTTTGCCAAATTATGTTTCAAAATAATAGCTTGTAGCCCTTTTTAAAAGCTACTTAATAAAAGATTATAGAAAAACTAGAGACAATGTTCAGCAATAAAAAAACAGTTTGTGTAGCTTTTAAAAAGAATGTAATAAAATGGATGAATATCTGTGAATATCCTTGGCCAATAAAAAGTATATACATGATCCCAGTTTTGTTTTTAAAACATACTTACACGAATAGAAAAATCGTGAATGGCTAAATACCACACTTGTAGACTAGTTACCCTGGGTAGTAAGAGAGGAAAAATGGGGGGCGGGGGGTAGGGAGAAGACGTCTTCATTGTTTAGCTGCTTAATTTTTTTCTTAAAGAGCACGTAGTACTTTTGTAATTAAAAAAATAACTGGGAGAAAATAACCATTGGTAGAACTATACTTTCTCCTCCGTATCCAAATTCTTCTACTGTGTAATTTTTAAAAAACATAGTTTCCCAGTTTTAAAAAAAAAAAAAGACATACAGAAACACCGTACTGGAAGTTAAAAAAGAAAAATCTTGGATTTGCAAAATTACTCCCGCTGGTTCTACTCGTGGGTCCTCTCTACTTGAAATACCCTAAGGACGGGTACCACACTTAAACAGTAGTAAACGCTCAAACAAAAAACAGAAAGTAAGAAAATGTTAGCGCCTGCTCTAGCCTCGTAAATCCCTTCCCAGCCTCAACCCCCAAGGCTTCCCCGAGCCTACGTAGGCTGGATTCTCTTCCTTCAAAATCAAAACAACAACAGAAAGTCACGGGGTGGAACTGAAAAGGCCCTAAGGGGCCCGAGGGTGTCTTCCGACCGCAGCGTCGGGGAGTCCTGGTCCCCGAACCCAAGTCAGAGACCAAGGACCGTCCGCCCCGACCTCCCATACCTTCGACCCCTCCAGACTCCCTGGACCACCCTCTACTCCCAGCCCCTACGACCCTTAGGACCCCGGTCCCCAACCTCCCGGCCCTCTTCAAAACCCCCAGCGTCTCTCGACTCCCCAGCTCCAGACCTCCCCGACCCCCCAGCCTGACCCCAGCACGCGAGACACGCCAACCCGCACGACCCCGAGTCCACAGGCAGCGGCGTTACCTGCGGCGAGGCTGTCCGTCTGGCCCGCCGCAGCGACGCGCAGGGTCCGGCACTAGGACTCGGAGGGCTCCACGGCAGCCCTCCGCCCCCACCGCCAGAACAACACGGCCGCCAGCACCGCCGCCGCCGCAGCCTGGAGGAGGGCGGGGCCCGGACCCACGGCTGGGAAAGCCCGACAGTCGCTGCCTCGGGAGTCGTCGGGAACCTGAGCATGCGCAGAGGGCAGCGGGCGCAAGGACCGCTCTGGGAGGACGCCGGAGTCAACAAGACTTGGGGGACGCCCCCATCCGGCTCCGCCCCACACAGGGATCGCTCCGCCCCCACGCCCAAACAACGCGAGGTCTTGAGGATACCTGGGGACGGACCCTGGTGGGAGAGATCCCGCGAGAACAGGGCCTCAACCTCCCTGCCCCCTTCCCCGCTGTAGGACGCTCAGGGACGGAGTAGCTGCCGAGAGGCGGTCACCCGTGGTGGAGCTAGATTTGAGGGTGGAGGCTTCACCCCGAGGAGGCCGTTCTGTTCCGCGGTGATTTGGTACGGGCCGTCTAGGTGTCGGAGCATCTTCGAGGGTGCTTCCCCGCGGGGTAACTATACAGAGACTTTTGTGGAAAGTGCTCACCGATTTATCTGAAGAGCCAACAACCGTTTTTCACAAGATTGTGCCACTGTAAAGTGTCCGCTTAGCATCTAGAAGTTTCCCCATCTCCCGGTGTTAACGCTTCCGCCGTCTGGGCCTTCGCATTTCCCTGCGTTCTCGGCCTGGCTCGGGAGTTGATTCCTGTTACCGTAACTAACGTGTTCAATACTCAACGAATTGAGTACCTAGAACCGGTGAAGATGTGTGCCAATCAAGTTTCTCGTGTCTTGCCTAAACATCCCATAGCCCATTACCAGAGAGAAAGGGTTTTGAGAGGGGGATTGGCAAATTGAGAAAGGGAAGGGAGACCAGGGTCTGAAGAGCTGAGAAAATGTTGCCCCACGAACCTAGGCAGTAAACAAGCTAGTCACACTTTTCAGTGGGGTTTTAGCATGCCTAAAATGCAGTATATCTTCTCGTAAGTACGATAATTTTTGTGCCAGTGTTCTACTTTCTTACTCAAATCCTCCAGTGTGTGTGCCACTCCAGCCCACTAGTAGGTTTGCATTGAAATTCTTTTCGGTTTTGATTTTCAGACGTGTTAGTGGTTGTAGGGTACCTACCTTTAAAGGTAACCTATGGTAAATTAGAATTAAAACATCTTTGATGCCCAGGTTACTATTTCCCACCATAGCTGATTGTGTGCAAAAGTGGTTAAATAATATATTCATAAAAGAACATGCAGTTAAGGTCAAAGCTGAAATCGCGAAGTAGGAATTTTGCAAACGAGGAAAGTTGCTGCTAAGGTGGTCTGCCAGCAATCCAGCAACCTTGTGTTATTTTAATGAACTTTGTTTTATTTAATAAGAATGCAAATACGGTGGACATTTTGCTCCTAACTGCAAAATCTCTATTCGCTTGCCTTCTGGATGAGAGCCCTTGGCCACAGATTTTTTTGCGCTTGGCCTGGTTCCAGGGCACTTCTCTAACTGTGGTGGGATCATATAACTGTTTTACAGGATTAGCATTCTGCTATTCCAAGCAGAAATTTTAGCACATGAAAATATCTTACCATAAGCAAATTAAGTAGGAATGATTAAGTTAGGAAAACAGTTAAAATCTTTAAACAACTGCTACCGCCTTTCCCGTTTTTTCTCCTCCACATAGGTATTTGTTTTCTCCATTCTGCTGTAGGAATTTTTCAGGAGTTGTAGACCTTTTTTCTCCTCTTCACTCTATTAAAGTTGACCACAGGTTATTTTTAATAAGACTACTAGTAAGTACTTTGTCAATAAACAGGACTAAGTGCTATTCTTGTGGGTGAGTAGTTGAACAGCAAATAAGCCATCCATACATCTTTTTGTGGTGCACACGTCTCATGGTCCCCCCCCATCTCCACCATTCGGACCATTTCTGATTATGCCTCTCTTTAGCATGTGTCATATATAATTTACTTCTGGTGAATGTGTGTCTTCCTACTAATTTATAATCCATAAAGTCTGGGCATATGCCCACTGTGTTCACTATTGCTTTCCAGTGCCTAGTACAAAATCCGCTTCAATGTTGGTACTCTGCATTTGTTGAATGGGTAATTTAAATTTTCAAGTCTGGTCTTGCAACAGAAAAGTAACACTTGCTATAACTTAATTCTCCAAACCAGGTTGTTTCAATTTTAATGTGAAGCAGAAAATACCCAAAGTGAATACTTGTGAATACCGAGTACTGGGTAGGCAGGAACCTTATATTGTCAGAAATGTTCTGTTACTTGAATGCATAAGACATTCAACAAATGCTTATTAAATTAAATCTAACTCAGCATACAAACTACTGTCACCATCCTAGGAGTTTACATTTCCCACAGGCATGGCAAAGTTTCAGAATTTGAGGTCTCCCTTGTTGCCCAGATTAACAAATCATCTAGTTATTTGCAAACACCTGTGTTGCATAATAGGCCTTGGTTTTGGTTTATAGTGCCAAGTCTGTCCTGTGAGGCCTGAAAAAATTTGCTTATATGTTTCATTTGACCTGCAGTGTCTGGGGAAAACCCAGAACTAAATTCTACTAAATATGGAACTGTTTTGTTCTACAATTTTATTTCCTTGTACTATTTTCAGTAGAGTTACAAATGCATCACCTCCTGCCTCCCCCCGCCAAAAAAAAAAACAATAAAAACAAATATTTGCTCTCTAAAGAGGTTGAGTTTCATGGTGCTTCTTTTTCTCTGTTTGAAAAACAAAACGTATTAACACTTCCTTACTGATTTTAAGAAACATAAATGTAGTTTGTTAGGAATAGGATAATGTTTTCTAAAGTAGAACTGGAATTTGAAAATGAAGGAGGAAGCTTAAGACCCTACATTCCAGAGAAGTAATATCTATGTAGTTTACAAATTGAGGAAATACATAGTCTTTGAGCTGATAGATGGAATCTCCTAACTTCCAACCTTTGTCTATAGCCATTAGCACTTTTTTTTAATTACAAGATCTCTCCCTGGAATTGTATTCCACTTTTATGGAATTCCACTTATGATTACTTCACATATTAAGCAACATTATAGTCAAAATTAAGCATCAAGAGCTCTATGACAGCATTAAAGTAGCTATTCTCTAGAGAAAAATGAAAAACACTGTTTAAACCAGTGGTTCTCAAAATGTGGTCTGTGATCAGAGGCATAAAATCATAAGGGAACTTACTACAGGTGCAAATTCATGGTGTCCTACCCCAATTTAACAAATCCTCCAGGCGATTTCGATAAATGCTAAAATTTGAGAACCACTGGTTCTAACCACAAAATGTACATTCTCAGTACATTATTTTTTTCTAAAATACATATAATTCTTAGATACGAAATTGGGTAAAAAATAGCCTTCTTTTGGTGAAAATACTCCATTCCTGGTATTCCCAATGTCTGTATTATACCCTTCTAAGGCAATTTAACTCATTGCTCATGGACCCACCCCCAAATTTTTTCCTTTATGAGCCTTTCTCAATCCTTCAAGCCACAATAGAATGTTTTGTTGCTGTCATTGTTCACATGTAAAGATGGTATTTGTGATTCTGAATGTGACTGAAAAGACAACCCAGGCAATCCTTTCCATACTGGAAAGTTGCCCAGAATTGTGCACCCCTGCTGCTTTAGTGGGCCTTAATGTTTGGTAACTGTTTTCTTTTTTTTCCCCTCAGGAACTACCTAGCCAGAATGCCAAGTGGATCAGTAGACTCCAGTATTTTCCCAGCCTTTCCAGGCTATTCTATATTTTCTGAAATTTCCAAATGTGTTTTAAAAAGCTGCAATAAAGCTCATATAAAGTTATAATGAGAATCTTAAAAAAAAAAAAAAACTGGAACATCAAAGAATATAACTCTTACGAGACCAAACAAAAAATGTAAATATACATGCCTTGTCATGTCCAACCACCTCCCTCCACCAAAAGTATTCAAAGCAAACTACTGAAAAGCAGAAAAGTTGCTCAAATACACTAAATTCACTAAACAATTAAAATACTAAAAATAAAACTGTACTTTCCCAAAGTCATTTGATCCTATTCTTCAAGTGGTTACTTGAGGAATTCCTGCCCTATTTAATATTAAAAATGAAACCTCTTGGTTCAGACTGTATCCAATAGAAATGAATTTTAATTAGAGAATTACTCTCTAGTACCTATAAACCGTAATATATGTACATAATGTTACATTATTTTTATATAGAGATCTTTTATCTAATAATACATAAAAATACCAAAGACAAATAATTGACTGGTTTAGGCCTCATTTCTTTTTTAGGATTTACTAAATTAACTTATAATGGACAATTGATTCCTGCATCAACTCTTTTTTCTGCTGGCTGGGGAAAAGTCATTATACTTAAAGAGCCATACAGATAGTCTTTTTGATCACCTGAGTTGATCACCTAAGTATAAGGTTATGTTGCATTTGCCAAACACTATAATTATATACTAATGTAATATTAAATTGGCCAAATGGTATTTAAAAGTGATCTATTACTAAGTAATTTGATATTCAGTGAAAAAAAGACAGTGCAAGTACCAGTCTTATTAAAGAAAAATTTTCTCACTTATAAAGTGATTTGAGTGATTGAGTTATCTAACATGTTGTATTTATATGTCATAAGTTTTGATGTCATAAGACTAAGTTGAATTAGATAATTTATTGCTATATACATTTAAACATGAAATAACTAAATATATGTATGAAATAACTAAATATATGTATGAAATAACAATTTGGAAGTAATAACATAAGTTCCTTTTTTTTTCAATTTATTTAAACTAAAAAACAATTCACCCATTTCTCTCACCCGCCACCTGCCACCTCTGGCGATCACCAATATATTCTCTATATTTATGAGCTTGTTTTCTTTTAATTTATTTCTCTTTTTTTAGATTTCCACATATAAGAGATCACAGGGTATTTGTCTTTCTCTGTCTTACTTATTTCACCTAGCATAATACCCATGAGGTCCATCCATGTTGTCACAGATGGCAAGATTTCCTTCTTTTTTATGGCTGAATAATATTCCATTGTATATATATACCACTGTTACTTTATTTATTCATCCATCAATGAACACAGGTAGTTTCCATATCTTGGCTATTGCAAGTACTGCTGCAAAGAACATGGGGGTGCATATTATCTTTTCAAGTTGGTGTTCTCACTTTCTTTGAATAAATACCCAGAAGTAGAATTGCTGAATCATGGTACTTCTATTTTTAATTTTTTTAGGAACCTCCATACTGTTTTCCATAGTGGCTTCATCAGTTACATTCCCATCCACACTGCAGAGTGTTCCCTTTCCCTTTTCTTCACATCCTTGCCAACACTTATTATATCTAGTCTTTTTTATAACAGCCATTCTAACAGGTGTGAGGTGATATCTCCTTTTGATTTTGATTTGCATTTCCCTGATTAGTGATGTAGAGCATCTTTTCATGCATCTTTTGGCTATCTTTATGTCTTTGGAAAAATGTTCAAATCTGTCCATTTTTTAATTGGATTGTTTGGAGTTTTTTCACTATTGAGTTGTATGAATTTTTAAAATATATTTTTGATTAGTACCACCTTATCAGATATATGATTTGCAGATACTATCTTTCATTCAATAAGTTGCCTTTTCATTTTGCTGATGGTTTCCTTTGCTTTGCAGAAGCTTTCTAATTTGATATAGTCCCACTAGTTTATTTTTCCTTTTGTTGTTTGTGCTTTTGATCTCAGATTCAAATATCACTGCTAAGACCTCTGTCAAGAAGGTTACCAACTATATTTCTTTCTAGAGGTTTTATGGTTTCCTGTCTTATGTTCAAGTCTAATTCATTTGAGTTCATTTTTGTGTATGGTGAGAGATAATGGTTCAGTTTCATCTAATCTATGTGGCTGCCCATTTTGCCAACACCATTAATTGAAGATATTGTCCTTTCCCCATTGTATATTCTTTCTTTTTTTATCATAAATTAATTGACCATGTATGGGTAAGGTTTTTTCTGGGTTCTCTATTCTGTTCTATTGATCTATGTATCAGCTGTTATACTAATACCAAACTTTTAATTACTATAGCTTTGTAATATAGTTTGAAGTCTGGGAGTGTGATGCCTCCAATTTGTTCTTTATCAAATTTGCCTTAGCTATTTGTGATCTTTTATGGTTCTACACAAATTTTAGGATTGTTCTATTTCTATGAAAAATGCTATTGGAATTTTGATAGTGATTGCTTTAACAATATTCTTTGAATCCATGAGCATGGAATATCTTTCCATTTATTTGTATCTTTTTCAATTTATTTCATTAATGTCATATAGTTTTCAATATACAGATCTTTTGCCTCCTTGGTTAAATTTATTTCTAGGTATTTTATTCTTCTTGATGCAATTGTAAACGGATTTTTTCTTAATTTCCCTTTTCAGTAGTTCATTATCAGAATAGTTCATTAACAGAATTTGGTGTTTTACACTTTGTATTTTGCAACTTGACTGAATTTATTCTAATTTATTCTACTATTTTTTGATGGAATCCTTAGCATTTTCTGTAAATATGTCATTTGCAAATAGTGACAGCTTTTCTTCTTCCTTTCCATTTTGAAAGCCTTTTATTTCTTTTTCTTGGCTAATTGCTCTGACTAGGACGTCCAATACTGTGCTGAATAAAGCAGCAAAAGTAAGCATCCTGTCTTGTTCCTGAACTTAGAGGAAAAGCTCTCAACTTTTCATTATTGAGTATGGTATTACTTGTGGGCTTGTCATAAATGGTGTTTATTATGTTCAGGTACATTCCCTTATACCTGCTTTGTTGAGAGTCTTTATCATAAATGGATTTTTGTCAAATGCTTTTTCTGCATCTATTCAGATGATCATGTGATTTTTTTTATCCTTCATTTTGTTAATGTGGTATATCACATTGACTGATTTGTGGATGTTTATCCATCCTTGCATCCCTGGAATACATCTACTTGATCACAGTGTATGATTCTTTTAACATATCATTGGATTCAATTTGCTAATATTTTGTAGAAGATTTTGTATCTATTCATCAAGAATATTGGCCTGTAATTTTCTTTTGTTATAGTATCCTTGTCTGGTTTTGGTATCAGGGTAATGCTGGCCTTGTAAAATGAGTCTGGAAGAGTTCCCTCCTCAACTATTTTCTGGAAGAGTTTGAGGAAACCTTTTTTGAAGGTTTGGTAGGATTCACCAATAAAGCTTTTGTTTGTTGGGAGGTTTTTGATTACTGATAAAATCTCCTTACTAGTAATTGATTTGTTCAAATTTTCTAATTCATCATGATCAATCTTGCTAGGTATATTTTTCTGGAAATGTATCCATTTCTTCTAGGTTGTTCACTTTGTGAGCATACATTTATTATAGTCTTTTATGATACTTTGCATATCTGTGCTATCAGTTGTAACATCTTCTCTTTCATTTCTGATTTTGAGTCCTTTCTCTTTTTCCTTGGTGAGCTTAGCTAAAGGTTTGTCAATTTTGTTTACCTTTACAAAGAACCAGCTCTTAGTTTCATTGAGCTTTTCTATTATTTGTTTAGTTTTTATTCATTTGGTTTTTTCTCTTTGTTACTTCCTTCCTTCTTATTAATTTGGGGCTTCCTTTGTTCTTTTTTGTTGTTGTTCCTTCTGGATAATTAGGGCACTTAGGTTGTTTATTTAAGGCTTTTGTTTTTTGAGGTAGGCATTTATTGCTATGAGCTCCCTTCTAGAACTGCTTTTGCTGTGTTCTATAAATGTTGGTATGTTACATTTCTATTTTCATTTGTCCCAAGGTATTTTTTTATTTATTCTTTGACTCTGGTTGTTTGGT
The DNA here is from genome assembly GCF_003265705.2 of Callorhinus ursinus. Taxonomy (NCBI): domain Eukaryota; kingdom Metazoa; phylum Chordata; class Mammalia; order Carnivora; family Otariidae; genus Callorhinus; species Callorhinus ursinus. Next base: position 5,117,575 of record NW_027397067.1, read on the forward strand.
AGCATGTTGTTTTAATCTGCACATATTTGTGAATTTTCCTGTTTTCTTTAGGTAATTAATTTCTAGTCTCATATCATTGTGCTTAGAAAAGGTATTTGATATTATTTCAATCCTCTTAAACTTATTAAGATTTATTTTGTGGCCTAACATATGATCTATCTTGGAAAATGTTCCATGTGCACTTGAGAAGAATGTGTTTTTTGTTGCTTTTAAATGGGACAAAAGAACTTCTATTGCTTCATCTTAAACAATTGAAATAATTGTATATTGAGTATATAGCTATTTTTGCCTGTTTTTTCTCTTGCCCTGGAATTTGTCTTCCCTGCACATATCAGATTTTGCCTCTCTCTATAATAGCTTAAAAGTACAAGTTAAAACATTTCTTTATGATGAAATTTACATTGTTTCTTGAAAACAGTCTGTTTTCTGGAACTCAAATATGAATATGTGGTTTTCCTTTTCATTAGAATTACAATTTAAGGAAGGGATTACCCTAATTTGCTAACTATATATTGTAAGTATATATGTTATGCTACTAAAATAATAGATATAATGAGGATGTTATTTTATTGACAAACAGCATTTAAGATACTCTGTATCCATGAAAATTCAACCTCTTCTTTTTCCAAGTTTTCATTATCTCTTTTCTCAGGGATATCCAGCACTAGTAAACAGAAAAAGTAGATTATTCAGTTTTCAGAGATCATTAATATTTAAGAAAAGAGAAATATAACTCATCTTGGATCTGGATTCAGATCCATTTTTAGGTGTTTTGTTTGTTTGTTTGTTTGTTTGTTTTTATACCAAGGCTTCTCCCAGAGAGCTGCATATAAACAAACTTCTATTAGAAACTTGAATAATGGCATATAACTTTCAGATTTGGTAAGGTCAATCTTTTACTGAGAAATTGGAGAGAAACACTGGAAGCATATTCATTTCTATATTTCCTATTACTTGGTACCGTGAGAATTATAATCTATAAATAAAGTACTACATTTCTCCTAAGAAGGACGATGACAGGGAAAGGAGGAGGGAAGAAAAGGGAGGAGTGGTGTAAAGAGAGGAGAGAAAGAAAATTAAAAACTGTTAATAACTCCCATTCTCTATTTTTTTTTAAGATTTTTTATTTGAGAGCGCGAGCAAGCGAGAGAGAGCATAAGAAGGGGTAGAGGCAGAGGGAGAGGGAGGAGCAGACTCCCTGCTGAGCAGTAAGCCCAGTTGTGGACTTGATCCCAGGATTCTGGGATCATGACCTGAGCCGAAGGCAGCTGCTTAACCGACTGAACCACCTAGGCGCCCCGCCCATTCTCTATTTAATAAAGTTCATAATAGGCCAGATTAGTTGCTTTCTTATCCTTTTGTATTGCCTTTTCCATATTATCTTATTTTTAACTCCTTTCACAGCTGTGTTCATATTTAATTTGTTGACAGACCTTTCTAAATAGATTGTGAGAAGGTTAATAGAGGTCCAGGACCTAGCACAAGGTCCTGCTCATGATCAGTGCTTCACAAAAAAATGTATTGAGTAGAATTTCCATAATATGTAAACTTCTGGGGGAGGGAAGACAAACTCATTCATTCAACAAACATTTACTAGAATGTAAGATATGCTGGACATGGGAGATATAGCAGGTAATATGTCCGCAAAGGCCCTTGCCTTCTTGAGCACATATTTTAATGCAGCTATATGTAAAACAAAATGAAATTATGGAATACTAGTATAAAAATTTTTAGAACTGAACATTACCTTAGAAGCCATTTGGTGAGCTCCTCATGTTTTGCAGATGGATTGAGTATTAACTAACTTGGCAATTATACTAGATTTAACATTAATAGGATATTGGAAATTTTTCCAATAAGAGGAAATATAAAAATTATCAACAAAAGGAATTTTCTTTTACGAAAATAAACATTTCTAATTTATTGTGTCAAGTAAATAGTGACTTTAAAACTATTATGGTTTTTAAACTATATAGGTGCTTTCCCTTCACTAAAAATTCTGCTTATAGGGTCACCTGGGTGGCTCAGTTGTTAAGCGTCTGTCTTCAGCTCAGGTCATGATCCCAGGGTCCTGGAATTGAGCCCCACGTAAGGCTCCCTGCTCAGTGGGAAGCCTGCTTCTCCCTCTCACACTCCCCCTGCTTATGTTCCTGCTCTCGCTATCTCTCTCTCTCTCTCTCAAAATAAATAAAATTAAAAAAAAATTCTGCTTATAAACTAAATGCATCGAAACTACAGATAAAAATATTTTTAAATTTATATTTAACCAAATTTTCAATTTTTGAATAATCTTAAAAAATCAACATTTTCTGGGAAACTATAATAGGTGCTGAAGATACACAACAATATGTGACATAATTGCTGTCTTAATAAACTTGTACTAAAATAATACAAGGAAGAAAGTGACCCATGAGGGAGAGGGAGAAGCAGACTTCCCAGGAGGGAGCCTGTTGCAGGCGCTCAATCCCAGGACCCTGGGTAAAAAGGGTACTAATAGGATGTTGTTGCATCATAGAAGTCTCCAGGGCAGAAGTCAAATTTTAATCAAGATCTAAAATTTAGATAGAAAATTTGCATTACAAAGATGATGAAAGCAGTCATTTTTAGGACAGGGAATAGCATAAAGAGTCACATGGAGGGGTGCCTGGGTGACTTAGTCGTTAAGCGCCTGCCTTTGGCTCAGGTCATGACCCCAGAGTCCTGGGATCGAGCCCCTTCAACAGGCTCCCTGCTCGCAGGAAGTCTGCTTCTCCCCCTCCTTCAGCCCCTCACCCTGCTCGTTCTCTCTCTCTCTCAAAAATAAAATCTTTAAAAAAAAAGTGTAACATTGAAATAGAAAATTCATGGTGCATTTTCAAAGAATGGAGATAAAACATTTAGCTAGAATATAAAGTGCAAAAGGGATAATAGGAGCCAAGTGTAGAAAAGTAGATTAAGACTTTTAGATTTTGGTAGTCATTAGATTTTATGCATCAGGCAATGGGGAGCCATATTCATTTTTATTTATGTGTAATTGATTCTAGTGCCTTATATCAGAGCTAAAAATCATACTATACATAGCTATTGCTATTAGGTCAAACCATTTGAGAGTTTTCCTTAGTGATTGATAGTATTTATGAAATTACTCTGTGTGTGTAAGCTATGACATTAGAATTCTGAAATGAAGATGATAAATTACTTGGTCAGAAGCCTGACTTACTTGATCAGATACTGAACCACAGTAATGAGTCCAGGCACTGAAGTGATAACTAGTATTTATAGATTCTTTCTGCTCTAAATAGGTTGATAATGTTGAACACAGTAATTATGAGGAATTGGCTAGAACCAATTGGTCTTCAAATAGAGTATTTTTTTAAATCCCACTAAATGGAATAGTTTGCTAAAAATAACATTAAAAATAGGGGTTGTGACAACAAATCCATTATTAGGACAGAACAAAATCTTTTAAATGAAAAATCCTAAAGCCATCCCTTGTTCTAAATAATCAACATCATTCCTTTTAGATGCTGAATAAATACTGGATAAATCAGAATGTGATTTAAATTCAGTGTCTTTCAAAGAGACATTAAAGAGTCTGGTCAACACCAAACGTTCTGGAAAAGTGTTCAGTGTTGCCCAATTGGAAGGTCATGGCTAAGTGATAAAGGCAGTCCAAAAAGCACAAATGGTTGGATCCCACTGTTTCCACTGCTTCTACTGTCAGGACTGGCTATAAATCAGTGTGTAACATGAGCAGAGTGTGTCACAGTTTCAGGAAACAGTGCCCTCATGCTGCCTGAGGCTGTGTGGGTATCCCTTTATAGTCTCATCCATACCTTACCCGTCTGTATTGTCCTTTGACCCAGGCTTTTCTCTCCTTCTCTACAATGTGTCCTATTCGACCCAGCACTCAGATAAAACCATGTTGGAAAGATCATATGATAAAGAAATTCATACCAAGATGCCTCATATATAAAATCAGCTTGATTTCTCTCCAGGAATGTTTTTATTTAGAGAAGTCTTAAAATCTAAAATTATTACAAAGGAATTAAATAATTATATTCTACCAATGATAGAGGATTTTTGGCCTCGGTGGTAAGCTACCGCTAGATTGTTATAGTCAGGAGGACTTTTTGTTTTCTTAGCTTCCTTCAGTTTCTAATTAAAAGACTGAAAGATAAAATATATCTCTGAACTAATTGTTTATATTTTTGTTCTATAATTTTTCCTTTTTTCTTAATCTGTTTTAGCAGGTAGTCAAGTTGTGTGGTTCTTTGCCTTGTTGAAGAGGTAAAGTTATTGACAAGGCAGAAACCAGACTTGCTCACACAAAAATAACTCCAAGCCCTCCCCAGAAGGGGAATGAAAGAGATGACCCTGGATCTAAGGAACAGCAAAACAAAACAAAAACCTGTTTACCAAGCAATTCCCCAAGCAGGAGGCAAAACCTCAGAGAAAGTAAATGCACAGTATATCTAGAGAGGCTGGATTTTTAGACTTGGGGTTTCCGGTTTTACCACATTTTTCTCATGCCCCAAACGTAGGGTGGAATCAGTAGAACCTCTAGAACTGAAGGGTCCACACCAGCTGGGACGATGGGCATTTCAGCAGTAACCACTTATAAACTGATGGCTCATGGCCTGCAAAGAATCCTCAATGATTTGACCGTCTATAATAACCCAGAATCCTGAAGAATAGGAGACCTAAAAACATAATTCAAATTAAAAATTTTTCATTAGTTCCATAGATTATGAGCACAAACTCAAAATTAATTTGACTAGAAAAAAATTTGACTATTATTTTATGATCTAAAACTTGTACAATCTGTTGTGGTTTTAACTACTTTCCAACATGCCACTAGAGAATATTCTTGGAGATCTCTCTGGCAGTCAGTTGTTCTTTGCTTTTACTTACTACATATTTAAGGTGACCATACATCCTGGTTGCTCAGGACAATCCCCATCTATGACTGTTGTCCTATTGTACTTATTAATAATGTATCCTTTTACTCTCAAAGATGTCCAGGTTTGAAAGATAAATTATATGGCTTCCTGATATATAAGTGATTCAACTATATCAGTCTCAATAGGCCAGATTATGCTGTTCTAACAAATAACACAAAATTGCAGTGGCATAGCACAACAGAAGTTTATCAGGTGACATTTTAGGCAGTGTCCTCCACGGATAGGGTCAGTATTCCAGACACCACCATATTAACACATGCTTTCCACATTTGTTATAATAGGAACAGAGAGCTCTTGGAGTGTCTTATGCCAGCAAATAAGTAAGTAGTTCCAGCCTGGAAGTGACACACATCATTTCTGCCCAAAACTCATTGGCCAGAACTTTTCATAGAGCTCAGTCTGTAATGGGGTGGGTAATTTTCCCATTTCCACAAAGAAAAGACCAAAATATGAGTATGAAAAGTCTCACTGTTAGATATTCAAACAAAAAGCCAAGTGCTAAGGGGCCTGTTTATTATTGGTATTATGAAGCTAAAAAATACACTCTCACATAGACTGACAAAGTTTCCTTGCCACTACCTTCACGCTTAGTCATAATCTTAATAACGATGACTCTCTGAGGGCCCTAGTCCCAGTTCTTAAAGTTAAGACAGTTTAAGGTTTTGTTTGTCACTAAACAAGAGAATCAACAGTAGACAAGAAAACAATATCCCAAATATGAAGATCCTTTTAGTCTGATAGCAGTAACAATAAAAAGTAAAAGTCATGAAACAGAAATACACACTCTATGAATATATTTGTATTGCATAGCTCCCTAACTTAAATAGTAGCCTGGAATAAAAACCATGAGCTAATTCATATATATGCCTTAATGCTCTACTAGCATATTTGTTGTGAAAATTAAGCATTTGTTTTGACCGTTGAGAAATTTTATGATTCACTACAAAAGTATAGCACACCCTTTTGGGTATTTGGATTTTAGTCCTGTTCATTATCTTTGAGATTATTTTGAAATAATTATAGATTCACAGGAAATTTTAAAAGTAGTGCAGAGAGTTCCTATGTACCTTTTACTTGGTTTAATATCCTACATATTTATAATATCAAAACCAGGAACATGACATTGTACGATATGCATGTGTGACTCTTCTGCTTGATCATGTCTGCTATTGAAGCTCTTTATTGCATTTTTCATTTCATTCATTGTATTAACTCCAGAAATTTCTGTTGGGTTCTTTTTTATGATTTCTATCTCTTTTTTGAACTTCCTGTTTTGTTTGTGTATTATTTTCATGATTTCATTGTTTATCTGTGTTCTCTTGGAGTGTCCTATGCCAGCAAATAAGTGGTCTCTTGTAGCTCACTGAGCATCTTTAAAGGAATTATTTTGAATTCTTTGTCAGGAAATTTGTAAATCTCCTTTTCTTTGGAGTTATTTACTAGAAATATATTGTTTCTTCAGTGGTGTCATGTTTCTTTGATTGATTGTGTGTGTGTGTGTGTGTGTGTATTCCTTGTAGCCTTGGTGTCTGCGTTTGAAAGAATCACCAGGGTGTCTGGGTGGCTCAGTTGGTTAAGCTTCTGCCTTCAGCTCAGGTCATGGTCCCAGGGTCCTGGGATGGAGCCCCCCACAGTGGGCTCCCTGCTCAGCAGGGAGCTTGCTTTTCCTTCTGCCCCCTGCTCAAGCTCTCTCTCTCTCTCTCAAATAAATAAATAAAATCTTAAAAAAGAAAAAAAGAACAATCACCTCTTGCAGACTTTATGGATTGGCTTTGGTAGGGAAAGACCTTCACCAGTAGTAGGTACGAGATCACCTGCTGGGTAGGGTACACAGCAGTGACAGGTCCAGCATCAGTCTAGGGATGTGTGGGGATGCCATTTTTAGGGGAGTCTATAGGGGCTCTTGTTCTGGGGGGCCTGTGATGACACTATTTTCTGGGGAAGTGTACTGCACCAGGGCTGGAGGTGTGTTATGCAATAACTCCAGCCCTGGCAACAGGGTCTCAGAGATGGCTCCAGCTGGGTGGGAGGAGTGGGTGCAGAGGCAGCTCCAGCTAGGGAAGTGTGGTGCTCAGCAGCATGGTCTTCAGGAAGCTTCGTGGGCATCAGCAAAGACTATGGGAATCCTCATTGGCAAAGACAGTGTGTGCTGCAGTGGTGAGTGAGGGCTGCTGGGGTCCTCCTGCTCTCACCTCCCACCACAAGGGAAGTTGCAACTAAGGGGATCCCTCTCCACACCAAACTGTACTGGGCTAGAGAATGAGGTTGACACAGATAAAATGCTTCCTATACTTTTCTATGCAGCTATTCTTGGTTTTTGTGCTCAAGTGGGTTGTTGCAGTTTCTTAATTGTACTCTGCAACTTTCTCAAAGCTATTTTCTTCCATGAGTAGTTGTTCAGCCATTGTTTTTGTGGGGGGAGACAATGGGGATGGGACCTCCTAATCTACCATCTTGCTGACGTTGCTTCTGTATGTATAACTCTACATAATTTTATTACATGTGTAGATTCTTGTAACCACCAGTGCAATCAAGACCTAAAACTATTCTATCATCACAAAGATCTCCCATCTTCCCCCTTTGTAATCACACTCACCCTTTCCCACCAGCCCTAACTTCTAACAACCACTAATCTGTTTTCCATGTCTGATTTTGTCATATAAAGTTATAGAAATGGAATCACACAATATATAACATTTTGTGATTCACTCAAGATAATGTCTTTGATATTTACCTAAGTTGTTGCATGTATCAGTAGTTTGTTCCTTCTTGTTTCTGAGTAGTATTCTGTGGTATAAATGCACCACTATTAGTTGAACCATTCACTTATTGAGGGTCACTTCTGTGGTTTCCAGTTTGGGACTATTACAAATAAAACTGCTATGAACAATTGTGTACAGGTTTTTCTGCAAACATAAGCTTTCATTTCTTTGGGATAAATACCCAGAAGTGCAATTACTAGGTCATATGATAAGTATATGTTTAGTTTTTTTAAGAGTCTGCCAAACTATTTTCCACAATGGCTGTACCATTTTACATTCTCACAAGCCATGTGCGTGAGAACTAGATTCTCCACATCCTCACCAGTCTTCCATATCGTTGCTATTTTTTTTATTTTAGCTGTTCTAATAATAGTGACCTTGAACATCTTTTTATGTGCTTACTTGCCATTAGTATACTCTCTTTAGTAAATGTCTTATATCTTTTTCTCATTTTCTAATTGAATTTTTTGTGTTTTTAATGTCATGTTTGAGTCCTTTGTCAAAATTGTGGTTTGCAAATATTTTTTCCAGTCTCTCACTTGTCTCTTCATCTTTTAACAGGGTGCTTTGCAGAGCAAAAGTTTTTAATTTTGACACAGTCCACTATATCAGTTTTGTCTATTATAAATCAGTATTTTGGGATCATACCTAAGAACTACTCACCAAACTCTGGGTACCAGAGTTTTTCTCTTATGTTGTCTTCTAAAAGTTTTATAGTTTTGTATTTCAAATCTATCATTCATTTCAAGCTAATGTTTTATATTCGGTATGAATTTTATGCTGGGTTTTATTTTTTTCCTACAATATTCAATTTCTCTAGCACCATTTATTAAAAAGATTATCCTTTCTCCATTAAATTGATTTTGCACCTTTGTCGAAAAACAGTTGGTAGTATGTATATGGTAGTATGTATATGGAATTGTTTCTGAGTTTTCTATTCTTTTCCATTGATTTATGAGTTTATCCCTCTGCCAGTACCACATAGTCTTTTGTGATTCTGGCTATATAATAAGTTTTGAAAACAGAGTGATTTATACCCACTTTGTTCTTCAGAATTCTTTTAGCTGTTCTAATCCTCTTGCCATATAAATATTAAAATAATCACGTCCACATCTACAAAAACATATTGCTGCTGGGAATTGGGTAGGAATTATGTTAAATCTGTATCTAAAAATATGGAGAGAATTGACATACTATGTTGAGTTTTCCCATTCATAGCCACAGACTATCTCTCAGTAGTGTTTTTTGGTTTTCAGCATACAAATCCTGTACATATTTTGTTAAATATGTAAGTATTTATTTCACTTTTTTGAGCAATTGTAAATGGTATTGAATTTTAAATTTTGGTGTCCACATACTCATTGCTAGTATATAAAACACAATTGATGTTTGTATGTTATCCTCCTATCTTGTGACCTTGCTGAACTCACTGATTAGTTATAGACCTTTTGCGTATGTGTGAGTAGATTTCTTGGGATTCTTATGTAGACTATCATACCATCCACAAACAGGGACAGTGTATTTCGTCCCTTCCAAGTTGTATGCCTTTATTTCCTTTCTTGTCTTCTTGTGCTTCCTAAACTTTCAGTAGTACTAAGTAGATTATCAGTGAGTACATATACTTCCTTTTTCCTGATCTTTGGGGAAAAGGATTTAAGTTTTCATCATTAAGCATAATGGTATTTGTAGGTTTTTTGTAGATGTTCTTTATCAAATTGAAGATGTTCCTCCTCTATTCTATTTTCCCGAGAGTTTTTGTCATAAATGGATATTGAATTTTGTCAAAAGAGTTTTTCTGATTCTGTTGATATAATCATGTGATTTTTTTTCTTTAGCCTTTTAATAGGGTGGATTACATTGATCAAGTTTCAAATATTGAATCAACATTGCATCTTGGGAAAACACCATTTAGTTATGGTGTATAATTCTTTTTATATATTGCTGAATTCTATTTGCTAATTTTTGCATCTATATTCATGGGAGATATTAATCTGTAGTCTTCTATTTTTGCTGTTTTGTGGTATTTTGATATCAGCATAATACTAGCTTCATTGAATGAGTTAGATTGTGCTTCTCCATCTAATTTCTGGAAGAGATCGAATTTTCGTTAAACCAAAGTTTAGTAGAATCTTTGGTGAAACCATCTGAGCCTAGAGATTTCTTTCTCAGGGGGCTTTTAGTTAAAAATTCAATTTACTTAGTAATTACAGGCTATTCACATTGTCTATTTTATATTGGGTGAGTTGTGGTAATTTCAATTAAGTTGTCAAACGTATGTGTGCAGTTTTCTTTGTATTCCTTTATTACCATTCTGATGAATGCAGGATATGTTGTGATATCCTGTGTTTTGTTCCTGATACTAGTAATTCATACTTTCTCTCTTTTGTTTCTTTTTTGGTCTTCCTAGAGGTCTATCAGTTTTATTAATCTTTACCAAAAAAATCTTTGGTTTTACTGATTTTTCTCTATTGTTTTTTGCCTTCAATTTGATGGATTTCTGTTCTTATCTATAACTGCCTTCTGCTTACTTCAATTTAAGTTCATTCTTCCCCTACTACTTAGAGGTGAGAGCTTAGAATATTTGGGACTTTCCTCTAATACAAGCATTTTAGTGCTATAAATTTTGTTCTTCATGCTGCTTTAGCTGTGTCCTACAAATTTTGATTTACTATGTTTTTATTTTCATTCAGTTAATGTGTTTTTTAAATTATCCTTCAGGTTTTCTTCTTAATCTAGAAGTGTATTATTTAATTAGAAGTATATTATTTAAAAATTTGGAAATTTTTTTCTATAATATTTTTGTAATCAATTTCTGGTTTGATTCCATTATATTCAAAGAACATGCTCTGAATGACATCTTTTGAACTTGCATAATCTATCCTGGGGCAAGATTCCGGTCAATCTGTGGGCTTATGAAACTAGAAAACAAGAAATATAATGGTGGGACCGGTATAGGATACTAGTTATTGACATTCCTATTCCAACTAAGAGAAAATGGAAGGTGAAAATAACTTACTGATTGGGAGCAATTTAGAAATCCAACTGGGCAAATTCCACTAGGTTTTAGGGCCTGGAAATAATCATCTGTGCTCACTGATTCACATTGATTTCTTTTCTTTATTTTCTTTTTTTTTTTTTAAAGATTTTATTTATTTGACAGACAGTGAGAGAGGGAACACAAGCAAGGGGAGTGGTAGAGGGAGAAGCAGGCTTCCCCCTGAGCAGGGAGCCCCCCGACATGGGGCTCAATTGATCAATCCATCCCAGGATCCTGGGATCATGACCTGAGCCAAGGGCAGACGCTTAACGACTGAGCCACCCAGGCTCCGCTTCACCTTGATGTCTCAGCTTTGCCTTCTGGGCTCCTGGCTCCACCCCTGCAGTTATCGTTCTTTTTTCATTAAAGCTAGCAGTTATCTGCAATTGAATAGTTCCATCAGCCTCTCTCTTGTGGTAGTCTTACAGCCTGGGCAGCCTTTCTTCTTTTTGTTCTATCTTTGTCCGTTTCAGTTCAGCATTTATGCCAAGATCCTTGTGGGTCTCTCATGTATGTCTCAGCTTCACTCCATTAAGCAAGAGGCTCCTCCTCAAATCATTCCTAGATAATCCCATATCTATTCCTCGTTTTTGCTTAGATGGCTGAGGAGATCCATGAACCAAATTCCTTCTCTTCAGAGAGCCCCCTGTGTGACTGAGTACTCCAACCTTTCTATCCTGAGGCACTACCAAAAGGTTATCCAGCCACACTCTTGGCTTTCAGAGTATGCTTTCCTGACGGTGAATCTCTTAATTTTAGCATCTTTGGCAGTCTGGATAGGATGAGAATTTCCTAAATCATCAAGCTCTAATTCCTTTTTGCTTAACACTTCTTACTTCAATTTATCTCTTTCCTCTCACATTTTACTTATAAGCAGCAAGAAAGAACCAGGTTTCACCTTCAATACTCTGCTTGAAAATCTCAGCTAAATATTGACAAATTCTCTTTTGACCAAACTTTAGTCAGGCTCTTCAGAGTCCTCTTTTGACTAGGCCTTGCCCTTTGAGCTCTGTCGTTGGCCTATTTTGTTTAGTTTTAGCAAGAATCCTGCTGGGTTAGTTTAGCGAAAATCTCCACCCTTGATAATCAAATCAAATTCATTATCCCCAACCTTTGTTAACTTGTCTTCAGCAAAAATCCTGTCAAGTTGGTTTAACCGGAATCCCCCTACCCTGATGTTTCCTCTTAGTAACATTCCATCCACTAACCCCCACCCTGTTCCTTGGCTGTAAACCTCCACATGTCCTTGTAACAGCTCAGTCTCTTGTTTAGCTCAATCTCTGACCACCCTCTCCCCATCTTTAGTGACAGCCTTACCTACTCTCTTTAGCAAGTGTCATGAAATACACTTTTCTTTAACAGTGTTTAAGTCCATCACTTATAAATTCTGCTTTCCACATAAAAATAGGAAACAATTCAGCTAAGCCACTGTGTAACTTCTGCCAGCTATGCTACTATATAACAAGGATCCCTTTTCCTCCAATTCCCAGGAACATTTTTCTCACTTCCTTCCAAGCCTTCATGTTTTTGTTTCTATTAACAGTCTGTTGATGATAATTTTTTTTCTCAACCCTGCCTTCACTTCATTCTGAGTCCTTACTAGCAAAGCCATTAACATCTGTATTTCAACTAACAGTCTATTCAAGACTATCTAAACTTCTATCATTCTCCTTAAAATTCTTCTACTCTTGGGGCACCTGGGTGTCTCAGTCAGTTGGGCATCAGACTCCTGATCTCAGGGTTGTGAGTTCAAGCCCCACATTGGACTCCACGCTGAGTGTGGAACCTACTTAAAAAAAAAATCTTTCTAACCTCTACACTTTACCCAATTTTAAAAGTTCCCAACTTCCACATTTTTAGGTATTGTTTTCTAGCGGCACCCCACTCGGTGCCAAAATCTATATTAGTTTCCTATTGATGCTGTAAAAAATTACCACAATCTTAGTGGCTTAATACAACACAGATTTGTATTAAGTTCTGGAAATCAGAATTCTGAAAATGAGGCTCATTGGGCTAAAATCTAGGTGTCAGCAGTATAACTTTGCTTTGGTGACAAAACATTTATTGCTTGTGATTGTAGTTCCACTTATGCTTCAGATGTTGTTTTTGGAAATTCCTTCCAAGTTATTGTGAGATATACTGCCAATCTTATTTTTGGTGTTACCTTGTCTTTTTGAGAATCTCTTAAGTATTGGAAAGGTTATGTTGTGGAAAGCCAATCAACACATTATAAATAGGACTCCCAGATGAGTAGTTCTCACTGCCCCTTGCATGGTTGTACTCACATGTCCTATGAGCACAGTACCTCAAGCTCAATACTTCTTAAATTGAGGCAAACCTGGGATCCAGCATTTCTTCTTACCTCCATCTCCTCGAGCTTTCTTTCAGTTAATGATAACACTAATTACTCAATTACCAAAGTCAGAAAACTGAAGGTCAAAACTCTATCCTTGTACTTCACCTCCACATGTGTTTTATTTCTTGGATGCTCTCAATCTTCACTGGCTTTGCCTGCATTAGGCCTGTCAGTCTCAGTCCCCTCAAACTCACTGATTCCAGTCTAAGCCCCCTTCAATTTATCTTTACTCTGCTTCCAAATATCTTAAAAATCATGTCTTGTCATGTTCTATTCAAAATTCTTTAATGGCTCCCCTAAGTATAAAAAAAACAACATTCAAACAAAATATTCATAAAATGCAAATTCTTCTCAATCCAGCCCAGTGTTTCTCAAATCTGGATATTCCTTAGAATTACCTGAGCAGTTTTCAAGACTCAAAAGTTCCTGGGCCTCACAATGAAAAATTCTGATTTAATTGACATGGCTTGATGTCCAGGCTTTATTATTATTATTGTTTTGCTTTTTTGTTGGGGTGAAACGAACATAAGATTAATATTTTAAAAGTGAATAATTCAGAAGCATTTAGTATATTCACATTGCTCTGTAACTATCCCGTCTATTTAGTTCTAAATTCTTTATCACCTCAAAAGAAAACCACATTCTCATTAAGCAGTTATCTCCCATTCCCCCCACCTTACCCCAGCCTCTGGAAATCACCAGTCTCTATGTATTTAACAGTTCTGGATATTTCATCTCAATGGAATCATGCAATATGTGATCTTTTGTGTTTGGATTCTTTCACTTAGCATAATGTTTTCAAGGTTCTTTCATGTTGCAACATGGATCAGTACTTCATTCTTTTTTATGGCTGAATAATATTCCATTATATATATACCCAGTTTGTTCATCCATTAATCCATTGATGGATACTTGGCTGTTTCCACTTTTTGGCTATTGTGAACAGTGCTGCTGTGATCATGCATGAAAATGGATTTGAGTACCTCCTTTCAATCCTTTCAAAATATGTGGGAATAGAACTGCTAAGTTATAAAGTAATTCTATGTTTAGCATTTTGAGGAACTACCAAAATGTTTTCCACAGCAACTGAACCATTTTACATTCCTTCCAGCAATGTATGAGGGTTCCAATTTATCTAGGCCCTCACCAATAGTTGTTATTTCCAGTTTTATATTATTGTAGCCACCCGAGTAGGTGTGAAATTGTACCTCATTATAGTTTTGATTTGCATTTCCCTAAAGAATGATGAGGTAAGGCATCTTTTCATGTGTTTACTGGCCATTTGCATATTTCTCTGAAGAAATGTCTAAGTTTTTGCCTATTTTTTAATTGGGCTGTTTGTTATTATTTTGTTGTTGAGTTGTATAGTTCTTTGTATATTCTGGATACTGGATCCTGATCAGATAAATGACTTGCAAATATTTTCTCCCATTCTATAGGTTGTATTTTCACTTTCTTGATAATAATGTCCTTAGGTGCACAAAGGTTTTTAATTTTCAAGAAATTGAATTTATCGATTTTTTATTTTGTTACTCATGCTTTGGTCTAAGAATTCATTGCCAAAATAAAGGTCATGAAGATTTAACAACCCTCAGTTTTCTTCTAAGAGTTTTACGGTTCTAGTTCTTTTTTTAATTTTTTAAAAATATTTTATTTATTTATTTGATAGAGAGCACAAGCAGGGGGAGCAGCAGGCAGAGGGAGAGGGAAAAGCAGGCTCCCCACTGAGCAAGGAGCCTGATGTGGGGCTCGATCCCAGGACCCTGGGATCATGACCTGAGCTGAAGGCAGACATTTAACCGACTGAGCCACCCAGGTACCCCTTATGGTTCTAGTTCTTGAGTTAACTTTTGTATATGATGTGTAGTAGGAGGTACAACTTCATTCTTTTGTGTGTGGATATCCACTTATCCCAGATTTTTTTGCATTGAATGGCTTTGACACCCTTGTTGCAAATCAACTGTCCATAGACACATGAGCTTATTTATCAACTCTCTATTCTATTCCATTGTTCTGTATGTCTTTCCTTATGCCAGTACCACACTGTTTTGATTACTATATCTTTGTAATAAGTTTTGAAGTTGGGAAGTATGAGTCCTCCAACTTTGTTTTTCTTTATTAACATTGGCTATTCAGAGCTCCTTATAATTCAAACAAATTTGAGGAAGGCTTTCAACTTTTGCAAAAATAAAAAAAGGCCACTAGTATTTTTATAGGGATTTTATTGAATCTATAGATTGCCATCTTAACAGTTTTGAGTCTTCCAATCCATTAACATTGGCTGTCTTTCCATTTATTTAGGTTTTTTTAAATTTCACTTTCATTTCAGTTATTGTACATTTCAGCCCCAGAATTTCTATTTGGTTGCTTTTGTAATGCCTGTGTCTTTTCAGCTATTCTCTATTTATTTCCACATCTTTTTCCTGGCTATGCTGGATTTTTCAGCATAATTAAGACATTGATTTAAAGTCATTGTTTAGTAAGTCCAGATCTATATTCCTCAGGCACAGTTTCTGTTACTTTCTTCTGTGAAGGGCCATGCTTTCCTGTTTCTTTGCATGCTTCATAATTTCTTGTTGAAAACTAGACGTATTAAACAGTATAATGTAGCAAATCTGGAAATCAGATTTTTTTCCCCATAGCATTTGTTTTTGTTGTGTTCCTTGGGATGTTTTTTGTTTAGTGACCTTTTTTTTTTTTAAGATTTTATTTATTTATTTGAGAGAGAGAGATCACGAGCAGGGGGGAGGGATAGAGGGAGAAGCAGATTCCCTGCTAAGCAGGGAACCCAATACGGCACTTGATCCCAGGACACTGGGATCATGACCTGAGCTGAAGGCAGACACTTAACTGATTGAGCCACCCAGGTGCCCTTTAGTACCCTACTAAACTATTTTTGTAAAGTGTGTGTTCTTTGTCATGTGTGGTCTCTGAAGCCTCTGTTCCTTTAGTTTGTATTCAGCTAGTGTTTTGAGAGTAATTTCCTTGAACACCAGGACCTAGGGAAAAAAAAAGAAGACAAAGAGAGGAGAAGAACAAGAAGGAGGAGGAGGAGAAGAAGAAACAAAAAAGCCAAATGCACACACACACACACACACACACACACACACACACACACACCACCTCTCCCAGTCTTTGCAGACTGGCTCTGTGCTAGTGTACTATCAGTACTGAGCCAGGTCGTTAGCAGTACTGTCTCAGTGCTCGTTCTGCTTGCACTGAGCCCAGAAATCAGCCAAAAGTGAAAGCTTAAGGCCGTCTCAGTTCTTTTGTGAATATATATCCTGTCTCAACATGTACATGGCCTTCTAAATTCCATAGTGTACATAGGTGCTTTTGTATACCCTAATTTCCTAAAGAAACTCTCTCCCCAGCTTTCTCTCTAAGATTTTGTCACTCTGTCATATATACCTCAACTGTAATCTTTAGTCCCAGGAGAATACAAGTTGCTAGTTCATCTTAGAATGATTTAAGGTATGCCTGCTTCTTTTCCAACCTGAGCTCTGAGGTGAAAAAAAACAAGTGTTTACTGTCTGTCCTTCAGTTAGCCCCAGTCAAGTTAAAACACAGAGACACAATTCTTTGCAAATAAGTTATGTTCTGCTCCTTCCAGAGCTGGAGACCAGGGTCCCACCTTGGGAATGTGGGTGGCCATCTTCAAGACCACTGCTGAGCTGGGGCAGGGGTGTGGCAATGGCTAGTAAAAATGCCACGAAGTTTTTCTACCATTTTTCAGTTGTCCTTCATTCAGCATTTAGTGTGCCTGTCTTCCAGAACTCTGGCAAAGGTGGTTCTGTGATAGTTTCCCTTTGATTTTTTTTTAAATTTTTTTAACGCTTCTGTGGAGGGATGAGTGCTTATAGTTGGCTACTTCCTAATTTTCATTGACCACTCACTATTTTTTAAAGTCTTTTTTATTATTTTTGGAAAGATGATTCTCGTGAGCAGCCCAGATAAGAACTGCGGTAGCCACAGTCTTCCTCTCCACAGTCATCTGTCACCATAGTCTCTCCAGTTCTTTCAAACTGCTTATAGCCAGAGCCTGCTAGTGGATTCATTACATCTTTGAGCTTTCCACTCAAAGTGCACTACCATTTCTGACTTTTCTGGGGAGAGTCACACCAGCTCTCTATCACTTTCATGATTGTCTACTTGTTTGCTTTCCTAATTGAATTGAATCTTGGAGGGCAAGCATTTCCTCTTCTTCACCTTTCATGTTACAGTGTCAGACACAGCATAGAGGATTAACAAATGTTATGTGAACCACAAATTGGGCTTGCTAAGTCTTGCTAAAAATATAGTATATTGATTAAAAATATGTTCTGTATCTTGATCTAAAGAAAAACACTGCAATTTTCTCCTCCTTTCTTCGTCATTTTCTTTCTCAGGCAACACCAGCCCCAGCAAGAGATAATCAAAGACTGTAAGTGAAAAATAACTAGTAGGAGAAATAGTCCTTAGCCCCTGGATCTCACCAGTACAATAACTGGAGGTCCTACCTCATTTCAAATACACACCTTCCCTTGGCTATGTCCTGGGAAGGATGCCTCTGATGCCCACGTGCTGTAGCCCGGGTGCCACTCTGTTCTGTCATCGCTTCACCTTAACTGCTACTCCTCTTGCTCTTACGGCCTAGAGATGTGCCACTTCTCTCTGTAACTGTCAACATGGTGCAAAGTGCTGTGTTTATCACTTCACACTGATCCAGGGGTTCTGGTAGCTATCAATTCAGGTATGTAGTAGTGATGGATCCAAGCATTAACTCTAGCTCCTAAACCTACATTTAAAAACAATTTGTTGATTTAAGAAATATCATTGTATCTCAAACAGAGGGGCCTTGTCACCTCAGATTTTATAGAATTTCATGTTTAAAATACTCTAAAAGACTTAGTCTTTGGACATTTATATTCACAAAAGCCGCTTGTGTTAAAAATGCTGATTGTCACCATCCTCCCCTTTCTTAGATTCAGAGTCAGTGGTTTTGGGTGAAGCTCAGGGATTTTTAATGTGTTACACATGCTCCAGGTAATTCTGATGCATGCTGTCCTTGGGCAGCACGCTGATCATCAGTGCCACAAGGGGTATTGCTTACCTGTTGTGAGCTTCTCAGCATTAGAACAGTGTGCACTTAAAATTTACAGCCAGGTTTACTAATCCAAATATTTATTTATAATGATTCCCTAGAAATGTTTTTTAAAAAATTTCCATATTCAAACTGTATCAAAGTGATGTGTCATGGTTAATAAAAACCAAATCTTCCTGTAGAACTTAAAGCCAACAGTCCCTTTACCCATCCTCCCTTACCTCTGACCCACTCTCCCCATGGGACACCACCTATAATCATTCCCTTTTAAGTTCTTGTAGTGCTCATTTCCTTACTCTAAAATTACGCATGAACTGCTGTTTATTGATTATCATCTAATTTAGACTTTATCGTCCTCTTCCAATAATGGATATGGAAATTGTTCCCTTATTTCACTATTGCTGATGTCTTATTTTATTCCTGTGAAATTATTGCTTCTACAATATCTTCTAATCTTTGGAAATATGTGTATAAGCCTATGTTTCCTGCTCTATCAATCATAAACAGTCTCTTGATTCTCCACTTTGTAAGAGAATGGCATTCACTTCCCCACTTTCTCTTCTTCCCTTCCCAACTTCCAATCTCTGTGAGCTCTCAAGGTCATATGATTTTTATTATTTGTATTAAAATTATAATTTTAATTAAATCAGGGTTGTTTAACCTGGAACTTGATAAATATGGACTATAAAAAGGATGTAATGGAAGGACTACTACAAAATGAGAATTGTGTGGAGTTTACAGTTCAAGTATGTATAATTTTATGCAACAAATTATGTAGAACATATATTAATGTTCTTAAATTGCTGTTTCCAAATTAGCTTTCAATATTTCCTCACTTAGAACTAGTAAAAGTTTCGCCAGCTGGGTTTATCTATTGCAGATTTTTCTTCTCTTGTTGTGTGACCCTCTTCCCAGTTTTTGCTTCATGGTCTTCTGCACTGAATGCCTGCTGCTTCCTTATAGCTGAACCTCAAGTGCTCACTTAAGTCATTCTTGGTTTCTGAACCTCTAATTGCTCTAGATTTCAATTTCTTTTTTTATTATGTTAATCACCATACATTACATCATTAGTTTTTGATGTAGTGTTCCATGATTCATTGTTTCTGTATAACACCCAGTGCTCCATTCAATACATGCCCTCTTTAATACACATCACCAGGCTAACCCATCCCCCTACCCCCCTCCCCTCTAGAACCCGCAGTTTGTTTCTCAGAGTCCAGTGTCTCTTATGGTTCGTCTCCCCCTCTGATTCCCCCCCTTCATTTTTCCCTTCCTGCTTCAATTTCTATTAATAAATTCCATTTGATCTCTAAGAATATCTAATGCTTTCACAGTAGGATAGGTAAAATACCTGATTCTTGTTTTATATCATCCAGAAAGCCTTCTTTTTCTAATTATGTGTATATGCTCTCTAAATCACTGTTCTTGTAGATATATAACAGAACTCATGCTACACAGTTTACATTTTACTGTCTCTTATTTCTCATCTGAAAATTCGATTCCTCAGAGAGGTTTTCCCTCTTATCCCAGCCCCAGTTGCTGTGCTTTGTAGCCCAGGCCCCTGTTTTATTTTGTTCCTAGCACTCATCCCCACGAGTTGTGCCATGTATGTGTTTGTGAGTCTTGCCCTGCTAGAATGTGAGCTCCCTGAGAGCAGGCACTTCAGTCCTTCTCTCTCTTTTTCCCTCTCTTTCTCTCTCTCTCTATCACAGATGTACCCTGAGAGCCACAGCAGTGCCCGGGGCAGACTGGCTTCCTGATGATTGCTACAAATCTTCAGTGCAACAACATCTCTTCTTTGAGAACCACTGCTTTACACTATGCTCTCTCTCAAAAGTGCTGTAAAGCCTCTGTGTTCTGCTTGAATTGTATTGATGGGATGAACCTATACCATGCTTTCTATGGATGGGAAAGGGGAAACTCACCTCTAGATTGAGTTTGAGGTATAACAAAAAATATTCACTAAGGTGGTGGCTCTTAAACTCTTCTGTGCTTAAGAATCACATGGAGAACTTGTTAAAACTCCAATTTGTGTGTTCTATTCCCAGAGATTCTGACTTAGCAGATATGAATGGGGCGCATGAATTTGCATTTCTAACGAGCTCACAGGATCATACTGTGAAAACAATGTTCTAAGACAGATCCATATGTCCTTCCTGATTAGTGCCAATACATCTGTGGCTGCAGGAACTGAGAGGTTTTTGTTTTTTGTTTTGTTTTACTATTTAACACTTTCACATAATTTCCTCCAAAGGGATCATGGCATATTGAATCCTCTTCTCTCAAATGAAACAAGCATACCCAGGTCAAGAGATATTTGAGTAACAAGGTCCACCTTGTCCATCTCAAATCTATCTTCCCCTTTGTCTCAGAATAGATCCTGGACAGGTCATCTTTCTCCTATCTGAGGACAAGCACTTGCCCACCTGGGGCACATGGCAAACTACTTGAGGTGGTCTCCATATCATCTTCTTGTTAGAGTCTTAATCTCAGTTCTAAGCATGCTTGGTGAGTTACCTCTGAGATCAAAGCCCTTTTTGATATGAGTCCTGTAGGATCTCATTCTGTAAGGATTCCTGGTTGCTCACTCTGGCCTGTGAAGACACCAGGATAAACGCAGATTGGGAGTTGACTTTGGGACCCTAATTAAATTGGTAAGGCATGAGTAGAGAAGAAATATTTCCTTTTTGCACTTAAATGAATAGGGTGAAATAATTTCTTTTTTTCATACAACTATAAATTTAGAATTGAATTACAGTCTTATAAACCTTGCTAACATAGGATGATAGATAATACTTTTAACTATTATCTACTTTCTGCAGAGAACTCAAAAGAGTAAGAAGTGCAAAATATGCATCAAGTATCGTCATACTCTAAAAGTAATGCTAAATGAAGGGGGGGAAATCGGAGGGGGAGACAAACCATGAGAGACAATGGACTCTGAGAAACAAACTGAGGGTTCTAGAGGGGAGGGTGTGGGGGGATGGATTAGCCTGGTGATGGGTATTAAAGAGGGCACATACTGAATGGAGCACCGGGTGTTATACGCAAACAATGAATCATGGAACACTACATCAAAAACTAATGATGTAATGTATGGTGATTAACATAACATAGTAAAATAAAAATAAAAAAATAAAAGTAACGCTAGAGCACTTCTGCAAGGAAGATTATAAGGTTGTGAAATAAGTTCTCCTGACCTTAACCCATTGCCCATCCCAGGCAGTGTGAAGGATGGTGAAGAATTCTGAGTGGGATTGCAGGGCCAATAGACTATTGGGGGAAGAGTTGGGGAGCTGTGGTCTCCCAGAACTTGGAGAAATAACAAAACTGCTACCAGATCATTTGTCAACATATGGATGAGGAGTCACACTGGCTGAGTTTGAATGTCAGCTCAGCTTCATAGAGCCAGGTGAGCTGTATCTCCATGACTTTCTTTCCTTATCTGTAAAGTGGAAATTAATAGAGTACCCACTTCTCAAGATAGTTATAAGGATTTAATGATATTGTGAGGAACAATGCCTGACACATGGTAATGATATATGTTGGAATATAACTAATTAATTCTTAAGTACCAAGGATTGTTTTTGTCTCTGGGGATGTAGCAGTGAATTATGGCCCACAAACATTTATGATTCTGACAGTTAGCAACCATGATTTGGGGGCCATCGTTTAAACATCTCTGATTTTAAGATGTTTCATCTTTAAAAACCTTTCCAATTCCAAAATTCTATTAAAAAGGGAACTATTACTAAATCAACAAAGTACCTGTCAATAAAATGTTGATCATTTTCCTACTGTGATAGTTTTATGTGTCATCTTGGCTAGGTAGGCCATTATACCTAGATATTTGGTCAAACACCAGTCTAGATGTTGGTGTGAAGGTATATTTTAGATGGGATTAATATTTAAATCAGTAGATTTTGAGTAAAGTAGATTATCTTCCATAACATGGGTGGACCTTATCCAATCAGTTGAAAGTCTCAGGAGAAAAAAAGATTGAGGCCCTCTGAGAAAGCTGGAACTGTGCTCCAGACAGCCTGTGGACTTGTACTGCAACATCATTTCTTTCCGTGTCTCCAGTCTGATAGCCCACCCTGTGGAGTTTGGGCTAACTAGCCCCCACAATCACCTGAGCCAATTCCTTAAAATAAATCTCTCTGTCTTTCTTCCAATAGATAGATAGATAGATAGATGATAGATGATAGATAATGTTTATAGATACGTGATATAGAGAGAGTTTATATGTATGTTTATATAGCAAAATATACATATATATGTATGTTTCTACTTGTTCTGTTGTTTCTGGAGAATCCTGACTAATATACTAAGTTTTATCATTTGGGGATCATAAACAAGATCACATCATTTAAATGTAATATATATTAGCTCATATGAGAAACTGCACTGACTCATCCTTTTTAATTGCTCAAGTCATTAATGAGGAAGGTGAAAGTATAATATAATCAACTGTTAGTAGATGTTGATTCCTTTCCATGCTTCAGGATCCTCCACTTTCCTACTAAATTTTGATATTGCAAAGAGTTAAAAGTCCCACACAATTTTAATTTTCAGATAAACTCTTCCATATCCATCCAGAGTGGAAAGACATCACAAGTTTAGCTGCTTGAAGCTGCATCCTCCTTAGAGGGACTTTCACAAGAGCTGCGTCCTGTCCTCCCTTTGCCAGTTTGTAGTCCAGTTCTCCTGCAGAACAATTTAAAGAAATATTTAAGACCATGGTTATATTTTACTATTATACAGGTGAACTTTAGCTTCTGTAGAACATATCTCCTCTTTTATTAAAAATTAACTTCTTTCCGTTCCTTTTTTTTTTTTTAAAGATTTTATTTATTTGAGAGAGAGAGAGAGAGAGAATGAGAGAAAGAACACGAGAGGGGGGAGGGTCAGAGGGAGGAGCAGACTCCCCACCGAGCAGGGAGCCTGATGCGGGACTCGATCCCGGGACTCCAGGATCATGACCCGAGCCGAAGGCAGTCGCCCAACCAACTGAGCCACCCAGGCGCCCCAACTTCTTTCCGTTCCTGATGTTTGCCTGTCATTGGGGTTGCAGAGGGGACTAACAGCCTCCTTGAATGCAGCTTGTTCAGACGGTGTGGAGGAGGTGACAGTCCACCTATGTATTCTGTGCTCCACCCCCAGAGATTCAGAGTGGCAAGGTCTCAAGCAGCACCCAGAGTTTTAGGAACTTCTTATCCAAATGTGAAAATAGATCTCTTTCCCTCTGTTATGTCCCAAATTTATATCAGAGTTCCAAGGGACCCCTGACAAAGAATTTTTCAGTAGTCTTTTTATTTTCCACACCAAATAACACTTCAAGATAATAAATTTTTGGTGCCAATTTCTCCCTCTTCTACTTATGCAAAACTGTTTGTTCTGTTTTGGTTTTTGGTGATGTATCTTAAAGTTCTGAGAGCTTAAGACACAATGCTCTCAGAAGAGGTAATCAGAAAAATGTTCATTCGTAATATGTCATGGGGATAACAATAATACCTACCTGATAGTCTTATCTAGAGGTTTGTGTAAGTCAGTACTACTGGTAAGGTAGTACTCAGAACGTTGCCTAGCACATAATGAGTGCCATGTTAGCAGTTTGTTAAAAAAAACCCGTGGTCAAACTTTGCAAAGGCTATACCTGCCTCTCTCTTATGCCATTAATAGCATTAAATTGCAACTCTTTCTTAGTTGAGCACAGAGGGAAGAAGTGTATCTGCTTTGTAACAAAAATATAACAAAGTTTCAAGCACACAGAAGCTCTAGAGCAAGATGTAAAGATCAAGAACATCTCATGTTTTTGTTCTCTTTCTGTTTTGAAATGTACCTCATGAGACCGAAATAGCATGACCACATGTTTCTTATGGCAGTTTATCAAGGCCAGATATGCAGAGGTAAAAGAAAGTTGTCACATGGCAGAGGAGTCCAACCTCTGGGGTTCAGGAGTGTTCAAGTGTTTCCTGGAACATTTGGGAAATGGAGTTTTTTTAAAGATTTTATTTATTTAGGGGGCCTGAGTGGTTCAGGGGGTTAAATGTCTGCCTTTGGCTCAGGTCATGATCCCAGGGTCCTGAGATCGAGCCCCGAATCAGACTCCTTGCTCGGCAAGGGAGACTCCTCCTCTCTCCCTCTGCCGCTGCTCATGTGCTTTCTCTCTCTCGTTCACTCTGTCTCTCAAATAAATAAATAAAATCTTTAAAAAAAATAAAAAGATTATTTATTTGTTTGTTTGTTTGAGAGAATGAAAGAGAGAACGAGTGGGGCAGGGAGAGGGCAGAGGGAGAAGCAGACTCTCCGCTGAGCAGGGAACTGGATCCGGGGCTCCATCCCGGGACCCTGAGATCATGACCTGAGCCGAAGGCAGACGTAAAACCAACTGAGCCTCCCAGGTGCCCCTGGAAATGGTGTTTTTGATACACATCTCAGTTAATTCTGATGCAGGTGTTTTGAGGATCATCCTTGGAGAAACACAGGTCAATTCCTTTGTTAAATTTCAGTCAAATTCATAACTTTTAGAAATATATTGTAATTTAGTTGAATAAGCTACCAGAGGTTTTCCATTCTTTATCATTTTAGATGGAATGATAATAAAAAACCTAGTAACAGTTATCCTGGATTCTTACATGCAAAATGTATGTTCTTTGAATAGGAACAGTTTCCTTTATTTAACATTTCTGACCTAACCCTTAATCTCACATTAGAGTCCTCAGTTCTTTTTCTGTTTGATAATTTATAAAAATTGGTTCAAGCAATCCCAAGTGCACATATTCTAAAAAATAATATTATTTGGGTGTGAGCATGGTGTCTATGCAATGACTAAAGTTTTATACATTGGGATTTTGTTCAGTGCTTTTACAGTGTACCACAAAACAAAGTCCAACAATGTTTTAACCAGTTATATCAAAAATTTTTAAAAATTGATGAAAGATCATGCTATTAAAATAACTATTCTTATAGTCATAGGGTATATTAAAGTACATGAAAGTGTGTTTTATTTCTTTGAGTTAATAAATGTGGGAGTGTTTGTGGATGAATTTTATCTGTGGCTCAAAAATAAAGAATAACTTTATTCTTATGTAAGTATTAGAAAATGGCTCATGTTAGATAATTTTAAAAAATGCCATAAATAAATGTCACATCTCATAGAAATCATGGTTTTCCCAAAGATGAAAATTACAGGAAACAGGACCATTGAATTCTAGGAAGTTAGTGTCTCTACCAAGGACAATGGTCTTTTAAATTTCAACATTCCTTTGAAGTCATGCCTTTTCAGATAAGCATGTGGGTCAGTAGGTGGTTATATACAATGACTTTTGGTTATGTTGATGGTATTATGAAAGCTCTGGCCTTTTCAGAATGCTCAAATTTGCCATGTTTGAGCCCAGAACCCTATTTTGGTCTTAGTTGAAAATAAGGAATTAATGAAAAATCAACATTTGTTTTCCTGAAGTATTCTTTTTTTCTAAAAGAAAAAAAAGGAATGCCATTTAGTTATTTTTTTTAAGGTTTATTTATTTATTTGAGACAGAGACAGAGACAGAGAGAGAGAGAGAGAGAGAGCACAAGTGGGGGGGTGCAGAGGCAGAGGAAGAAGCAGACCCCACTCCCCCCGATGAGCAGAGAGCCCGATGTGGGGGCTCAATCCCAGGCCCCTGGGATCATGACCTGACCTGAAGGCAGACACTTAACTAACTGAGCCACCCAGGTGCCCCACCATTTAGTGTTTTTAAAAAATTATCTTTCTGTCTTCCAGTATAACATAACAGAGACTTTAAATTTTCCTTTAAACTAGTAAGATGAAATCATCATTTGCTAGTTAGAATCATTAATTCATGAAAATAACAGATGGTAAGGAGTGTATATGAAAGACAGGGGCTCTAGAAGAACCAGAGTGTTACATTGCATGGGAGAGAAAGGAGAAGTTATTACCTCTATTTAAAATAAACTCGAGAGGGAAAAATCCCTCAGAAAATGCACAGAGGAAGTGATTAGCAGCAGTTGAACAGACGGTGGATGTTAAATGAAACAGCATAAAGTCTAAGTATATGTGAACCCAGGCCCAGAGTGATTTATTAAGGATGATATTCATGGCCTAAGTGTAGAACCAAACATTTTCAAGAACAGCTCAGAGCATTTTTAGTGGCTTTGTCATAAGTGGGGACATTGTCTTTCTTGCCTAACCTATTTTCACAACCTCTTAAGTGGTCACTTAATTCCTCCATATTTTGACCATTGTTTGGAGAAAAAAAAAATCCACACTTCTTAGTAATTTTAAGTTGCAACTTAAAGTTACAAAATTTCAACCCTTTGAAACCAAAACTTGGTAAAATTGGACAAAACTTGGCAATTTTATAGCCTGTGGAAAACTAACAGCCCTAAAAGATTTATGGAATTCTAGGGTCTGTTGTCCCGTGCGTGAAACCTAGTTTCTTTATGAGATCTCACACATACACACACACACACTAATAATAATAATAATAATAATAATAGTAATAATAAAGATAATCTACTTAAAAAATAAACATGGATTTGCTCAGGAATGTGCAGGCTGCTGAAGGTCTGTGATCCTTGAGGAGAAACTACATACACTGTTTACAGTAGACACAAGGGTTCTCTCCCTTGCACTTCTCTGTTCTCTCCTCACATTCTCCCCTTTGCCTTTGAGGTAAAACAAACGTCCCTCATTGCTGCCTGTGCAGGCATTAATGATGAACGTTTTTGGTTGCCTGGGCATAACTTTGGGGTCTCACCATCCATCTAAAGGTGCTCCATGAAGAATTTTTCCCACCAAAGAGAGTTCTGTGCTGGATATCTTCTCATGGTCCCTGAGAATTTTCTCTGTCCTGCTCTGTGGCTCAGGAAACCTGTGGACCACATCAACAAAAGTTTCCCGTCTTAGACTTCCAGTTAGATTCAGCTAGTGGCAGGCCCTGAAGAGGATGGGAGACTGGAGGAAGGGGAGGTCTAGGCACACCTTTCCCCAGTGGCATCTGGGCAGATCCCAGGGTGGGCTGTGTCTCTTCTGAAATGCCTTCTCTGGGTCTGGCCATTCTTCTATTTCCACTTCAGGCCTAGGGCTGACAAAGGGTTCCCAGGGAGCAGTGTTACCCCTTTTTGGTGTCTTTAAACCCTGATCCACCTTTGTAAATCATCTGTTAACTCTCCTCAAATTACCCAACTTGAGTGTGCCAGGAGCCTGACTTCCTGTGATGAATTAGGTGCCTGCTGTTAGGATGTTGTAATTTCTCCACTTGATACCACATAGTGTATGAAACACTTTATGTTCCACCTTCCCTTGAACCTAACAGTGTTGTAACTCTGTGCCTTCCTGTTTCCCGTCCTGCAATATAATGCTCTTTTTGCCTCCTTTTCTGCCTAACACCTATCTCTTTATCTTCAAGGTACCTCTCAAATGTCACTTGTCTGGGGAGTTTTTTCTCTGGACTCCATACAGAAGGATTTGGACTGTGTGCTCCAATTATTTTGATGTGTTTGTCTTCCCCACAGGAATTATGTCTTCATTCATTCACTCATTCCCCCAAACAATGACTTTTTTATTTCTACATTTCAGACACTGTTCTAAATCTGTGGGAATACAGCATCAAACAAAACAAAGTCCCTGCCTTCATGGACTCTCAGGGAGAGACAAACAATAAATCAGTGAACAAATAGATTTATGGTACATGAGGTAGGGATAAATACTATGGAGATAAAGCAGGCTGAGGGGTGACCTGTGTAGGAAAAAGAAGTCTCCAAATGCGGATAGTTGTTGCCTGGAAGGCCTGAAGGCAAAGGTGGTATTTGAGCAGAGCCCTGAGTGAAATAAAGATAATATCTGCAGGTAGGTCTTTTAGACAAGGAAACAGCAGTGCAAATGTCCCGAGGGAGAGGTGTGCTTAGCACTTATGAAGAAGAACATGGAGCCCAGTGAGGGGGGCACGGGGAACTAAGATGTGAGATGAGGGAGTACTATCAGGGCAGTACCAGGGGAAGGTGAGCTCAGGGCAAGCCTCACAGCTCAGAATCACAGATTTGGAAGTTCCTTTGGAGCTGTGAGTAACGGGTGCCCTGACTTGATTATATATTTTGTTACCCCCAGTGCCTTGTCCAGTGTCTGGATGAATGGAAGATTAAATTGTAGTACTTCTCAGTTAATTCTGTGATCTAACCCCCTGCTCTTCAACCAACATAACTTTCCTAAGTGTTACAAAAATGACTGTCTTTTCTTGGAGTTGTAGCACCATGCAGTAGAGCTGACATCCAAGGCGACAAGGCTGGGAAGTGGTCAGCCCTGTCCCCAACTAGTCTCTGCCTGTATGTCTGTCTACCTAACGTGCAAAGTTCTGTTTAAATTCAAATACCATGGGGCCTTCTATATAAATTTAAAGCCAGTAGACAAAGATGCTATTCCACCTCTGTCAGAACCACTGAGCTTATTTTTCACAGATTTTGGCTAGTTATTTCTAATTTCTTAGGTCAATTTTTATTGAATTAAAGAAATGAAGGTCAAAATAATGATTTTCACTAAGAAGAACAGGTGATGATAACCCAAGTATGAACAGAATTATCTCCTTGCTAAAAGATAGATTTGTGAATAGTTTTATATTCTCTTTCATGAATCAAAATATGAAGTTACCTGAACAAGATAACTGATTTCCTTATGCTTTTTCTTTTTGTAAATTTTAGTCTAATGTAATTACTTGAGGGAATGAGGAGTTAGATAAGAATAGAAAAGTCTCAACCTCTAGTTCTGCATTGAATATTTATTTTAGTTTTCAGATAATGCAAATATTTGATCAGATACTGATTTGCTTCTATTAGACATACTTTGCAATTGAGCATTCTGAAAGGAAAACTTACAAAATATGTATATTTAAATTTCACAATTCTTAAAATCTTTTAAGAAAGAAAGGAAGAAAGCAAGTTATAGTTAAATATAAAACAGATTGGTCACAGAAAACTAAGCCTATGCCTTAATTAAATGCAACCAAGAAATATAGCTCTCTACCAGGCTGGGAGTGTGGACTGGGAGCAGATGGTCCTTGTCATTTTGGTAACATCACAGGGATCCCCCAAACCACTGTGACTGTGATGCAGCCAAAGCTTGGTGATAGAAAAGCTTCAATCTCAGGAATTCGCTTTGGCTCTATTCCAGTCATTGTTTCCTGCCCTGTGAAGAAAATGAAAGTTGGTGTGAATCTAAGATGAAAATCGCTTCCTTAAAGATGGTTTAATTACCACATTTTTTTATCTTGGAAATTGAATCTTCTTTAATAAATCAAGTACAACAAATCCACTAGACATTGAAGAAGAAGACATGAGATTAAATTGCAATGTGAGACATTTGGTTTAAGTAGAAGAATGACCTTTGTAACAGAAAAAGTATATAGACATTACAAACAGGTCACTGAATGGTCCGAAGAAATATTTCTCCCTTAATGCTTAGAATAATGTGTTTTGAAATGGCTAAAGTATTTAGAAGTTTAAAAAATGAATTTTTTTAAGGAAATGAGCAGTCTTCTATTCAGGTAATTTTGTCAAAAGTTTTTAGAACTCCATCATCATTAATACATTGATATTACATAAGAGCTCATTTTCTTTTCGTTTCTTTTCTTTTTTCTTTTTTTTTTTTTTCCAACCTCTAAGACTTATATTCTTGTATCTATCATTTGACTACAGGAAAAAAAAAGCTGTATTAGGAAAACCCAATCTCAGCACGCTTTTCCAATAAAAATTAGGACTCTTTAATTTCCAAGGCCTTTGAGAAAGCAAAACTAATGCAACACAAATTGAAAGATCTAATTAATAAATTTAACAACAAGCCAAAGTAATTGTGTTACATAAATTAACCCATTTATTATAGGCTAGTAATGTTTCAAATGGTGAAGCTTCTACTGGTCTTTCAACTCCTTCAGTCTTCTGATAGCAGACTTTACTGTGACAGCAGAAGTGGTGTTGTAGGTCCAAGCGCCACCAGCGACGGTTTTCATGCAGGAGCCACAATGCCAGATCCCCACAGCTCGTCTTTTCATCTTTGTTTTGCCACAGAAGGAGCAAGTGTACTTGGCGTGCTGGCTTATTTCAATCTTCTTCACCATTTTCCTGAGGGAGGCACCATAACGGGTCCCGTATTTACCCACGATTCCGACCTTCTTGGTGCGTTTAGCCATACCGCCGCAAACTATGTCTGAGCCCAGAGAGCCGTTTCTTTTCTTTTTTTAAGGTCTTATGTATTCATTTGACAGAGAGAGAAAGCACAAGCAGGGGGAGTGGCAGGCAGAGGGAGGGGGGAAGCAGGCTCCCCACTGAACAAGGAGCCCAATGAGGGGCTCAATCCCAGGACCCTGGGATCATGACCTGAGCCGAAGGCAGACGCTTAACTGACTGAACCACCCAGGCGCCCCTAAGAGCTCATTTTCATTCTTCATCAATCTACCTGTTATTTTAATATTCAAAAGAGAATTTTTCTGGATATTTGTCTTTTTAACTTTTATGATTTTTTAGTTATGGTAAAATATACATGACAAATTTACTATTTGAACCATTTTTAAGTGTACAGTTCTGTGGAATTAATTACATTCATAGTGTTGTGCAACCATTACCACTATCCATCTCCAGAAATTTTACAGCATCTCAAACTGAAGTTTATAGACCTTAAACAGTAACTCCTCATTCCCCCTTCCCTTAAACCTTGGGAGCCAACATTCTACCTTTTTTCTTTATGAAATTGATTATTCTACATTCCAATTACTCATGTAAATGGAATCATATATCTGTCCTTTTGGCTTATTTCACTTAGCATAATGTTTCCAAGGTTCATTCATGTTTAGCATGTGCCAGAATTGCCTTCCTTTTTAAGGCTGAATAATATCCTATTGTATGTATATACCACATTTTGTTTATCCATTTATCCATTGATGGACATTTTGGTTGTTTCTATGTTTTGACTACTGTGATAAATGCTATTATGAATATGGGTGTACAAATATCTGTTTGAGTCCCCGCTTCCAATTCTTTTGGGTATTTTCTCAGAAGTGGAATTATTGGATCGTAATAGTAATTCTGTGTTTAATTTTTTTCTGAGGAACTGCCATAGTTTTCTACAGCATCTGCATCTACCAGCAATGCACAATAGTTCCAATTTCTCCACATCCTTTCCAACATTTGTGGCTTTCTGTTTTTATTTTCTTATGATAGCCATCCTAATGAGTGTGAATTGGTGTTTCATTGTGGTTTTGATTTCCATTTCCCTAATGATTAGTGATGTTGAGCATCTTTTTATATACTTATTGGCCATCTGTATATCGTCTTTGGAGAAATATCCATTCAAGTCTTTTGCCCATTTTCATTTTTTTATTTTATTTTAAGATTTTATTTTTTTATTTATTTGACAGAGAGAGACAGCAAGAGAGGGAACACAAGCAGGGGGAGTGAGAGAGGGAGAAGCAGACTTCCCACTGAGCCGGCAGCCAGATGTGGGGCTCGATCCCAGGACCCCGGGATCATGACCTGAGCCGAAGGCAGATGCTTTAACGACTGAGCCACCCAGGTGCCCCTCTTTTGCCCATTTTTAATCAGGTTGTTTATTTTTTTGTTCCTGTTGAGTTTTAGTTCTTTATGTATTATAGATATCAATCCTTTGTCAGATATATGATTTGCAAATATTTTGCCTATTCTGTGGGTTGTCTTTCACTTTGTTGATAGTGCCTTTAGATGCACAAAAGTTTTCAATTTTGATGAAGTCCAATTTATCTTCTTTTTCTTTTATTGCCTGTGATTTTGGCATTATTCTGTATTTTTAAAAATTTTGCTCTTTAGAGATAAAAATATATCATTTAAAATACTTAAGGAGTATGTCATCTTTTGGGAAGAGATTATGTTTTAGTTCACAACTAATGTGGCTATTAAACTTACCAATGAAAAGTCTCAAAAGAGATGAAAGGTAAATATTGACTACTAATAAAAAATATACAATAATAATAGCCTTTCATTCAGTGAGTCAGTTGGTCAGCTCATCACTGGATATTTGGTGCCTACTTCAGTTATAATCACTATGCTCTTTTTGACTAAGAGGAAAATCCTAATATAAAATGTCTTTTTAAAAGATCATATAGCCCGGTTGAGGAAAAAAAAGAAAGAGGGTCCCTGTAAGATGGTCCCTAAAACAAAGGAAATTTGTAATAGAAATCCATCTTTATTGATAGGTTACCATATTTCTAACTTCGTATTTTTCACTTTTCATGTATTGTCTCTTTTCATGATTGAAACTACATGTCTCCATGTAACTAGTATTAATTTCATTAGACATGTAGGAAAGTTGAAGCCCAGTGAAATATAGTCTTGCACTAGTATGCAACAAAGTGCTACTCAGTGCAGACCTCTTTGATGCCTGTGGTAGAATATAAGCTCTGTGTGGTCAGGGCATGGGCTGTCTCATTCACCTCTGTATCTCTGCAACATAGGTGTTTCTCAGTTACTGTTTATGCCTGATGTTGGGAGGAAAAACTTTAATACTTGGTTCTTAACCATTCTGCTATATCATAAGAAAGAAGAAGAAAACTTTTCCCTTCTCCCTAAGTATAACACAAAGAGAACCCAGTTTACATTGCTGCTGATTTCTTTCCTTGTGTCTTGGGACATCTCATGTCTTTATTCATACTCAACTTTGATGAAGGTTGATGAAGACAAAACTCTTGCAAGAAAATCTCATTTGTTTGAACACATGGTACCATGGTTTGCTCATAATAATCTTTTAGAAAGTTCTCCAAATCACATTTTAAATGTTAGTGTATAATTGCTGTGAGTTTCTTTAATTGCTTAGTAAAACTTTAGCCAAAGTGGGTGGAGATATGGCAGGAGGCTCATGTACTATGCTTCATCACCACAGAACAAAACAAGTAACATTTTGTACTGTTAAGATCAAATATCTTTCCTTAAACAAAACATGTAAACAGAGGTTTTGTATGAGATATTCCACTTTGTTGTATAGCCTTGGGAAAGTCACCTGACTTCCCCGGGCCACAGTTTCACTATATATTAAAAAATAACCCGAAGAATAGCCTTGATATCCCTTGAATCTTGTATGGCTATTTAGGTAAATTTAGGAGTTAACTTTAAATTGAGCATATTCTTCTGGAAAATTGTTTTATCAACCTTTGGAGAAAGAACTCAATAATGAGGTCTTCTTAAATTAAAATTGATGTTACAAAACAACCCCAAGCAGTTAACAAAAATGGCAACATTTAACAAAATGTTACATATCTATGAATAATTACTTTAAATGTAAATGGACTAAATACTCCAAGCAAAAGACGTAAGAGTGGCTAAATGGATAGAAAAATGAGTCTGATGCCTATAAGAGACTCACTTCAGATGTAAAGACATGCACAGAGCGAAAGTGGAAGGATGGAAAAAAATATTCCATGCAAATGGTAATAAAGGGAAAGCTGGAATAGCTCATATCAGACAAAATGGACTTTAAAACAAAAAGAAAGGCATAATGAAATATGGGTTCTATCAAAGAGAAGATAACATTTGTAAATGCTTATGCACCTAACATAGGAGTACCTGAATATATAAAGCAAATATAACACATAAAGGGGGACATCAACAGCAATATACTATTGTAGGGGGTTTCAGTAGCTTATTCACTTACATCAGTGGATAGGTCATCTGGACAGAAAATCGATAAGGAAATATTGGCCTTAAACAACACATTACACCAGATGGACTTAACTGATACATATAGAACATTCCATCTAAAACCAGCAGAATACACATTGTTGTGAAGAACACATGGAACATTCTCCAGGATAGATCACATGTCAAGCCACAAAAGAAGTCTCAATAAATACAAGAAGTCTCAATAAATACAAGAAAACTGAAATAATTTCAAGCATCTTTTCTGACCATAGTGGTATGAAACTGGAAATCAATTACATGAAGAAAACTGGAAAAGACACAAACACATGGACACTAAACAACATGATACTAAACAACTAATGGGTCAATGAAGAAAACAAAAAGGAAATTAAAAAATACCTTGAGACAAATGGAAAGGAACATAACTTTTCAAAATCTGTGGGACACAGCAAAAGCAGTTCTAAGAGAGTAGTTCATAGTGATACAGACTTACCTTAAGAAATAAGAAAAGTCCCAAATAAATCATCTAACTTGACATCTAAAGGAACTAGAAAAAAAAATAGGCAAACCCAAGGTTAGAAGGAAGGAAATAGTAAAGATCAGACCAGAAATAAATAGAAACTAAAGATACAATAGAAAAAAATCAATGAAACTAAAAGCTGGTTCTTTGAAAAGATAAACAAAATTGATAAGCCTCTAGCCAGACTCATCAAGAAAAAAAAGAAAGAGGACACAAATAAATAAAATTAGAAATGAAAGAAAAGCTATAGTTGATACCACAAAAATACAAGAATTATAAGAGACTACTATG
This sequence comes from Callorhinus ursinus, assembly GCF_003265705.2. Taxonomy (NCBI): domain Eukaryota; kingdom Metazoa; phylum Chordata; class Mammalia; order Carnivora; family Otariidae; genus Callorhinus; species Callorhinus ursinus. The sequence goes on from NW_027397067.1 coordinate 5,152,224, forward strand.
AACAATTATAAGCCAACAAATTGGAAAACCTACAAGAAATGGATTAGTTCCTAGAAACACACAACCTTTCAAGATTGAATCATGGAGAAATAAATCTGAATAGACTGATTACAAATAATGAAATTGAATCAATAATTTATAAACTCCCAAAAAACAAAAGTCCATGACCAGATAGTTTCATAGGTGAATTCTACCAAACATTTAAAGAGTTAGTACATCTCCCCTCAAATTATTCCAAAAAGTTATAGAGGAAGAAATGCTTCCAAACTCCTTTACAAGGTCACCACCACCCTGATGCCACACCAGACAAAAACACCACACACACCCAAAATTTACAGGCCAATATTCCTGATGTATATAGATGCAAAAATCCTCAACAAAATATTAGAAAACTGAATTCAACAATACATGGAAAGGATCATACACCATGATCAAGTGGGATTTATTCCAGGGTTGCAAGGATGGTTCAACATCCAGAAATAAATCAATGTGACACATCCCATTATCAAAACAAAGGATAAAAATCATATGATTACCTCAATACATGACTAAATTCAATATCCTTTCATGATAAAAACTTTCAACAAAATGGGTATAGAAGGAATGTACCTCAACATAATAAAAACCATATATGACAAACCCATAGCTAACATCATAATCAACAGTAAAAGGACGAAAGCTATTTCTCTAAGATCAGGAACAAGACAAGGATGCCCACTCTCACCACTTTTATTCAACATAGTATTGAAAGGCCTAGCCACAGCAATTAGGCAAGAAAAATAAATAAAATGTATCCAAAAAAGAAAGAAAACTATCACTATTTGCAGATGACATGATGCTATATATGGAAAACCCTAAAGCTCCACCAAAAAACTATTAGAACTAATAAAAGAATCTAGTAAAGTTTCAGGATACAAAAGTTACATACATAAATCAGTTGTGTTTTTATAGACCAATTATAGGGCTACCAGAAAGAGAAATTAAGAAAAAAAATCCCATTACAGTTGCACCAAAAAGACTAAAATATCTAGGAATAAATTTAACCAAGGAGATGAAGACCAGTACTCTGAAAACTATAAGACATTGATGAAAGAAATTGAAGATGACACAAATAAATGAAAAGATGTTCTGTGTTCATGGGTTGTAAGAATTAATATTGTTAAAATGTCCATACTACTCAAATAAACTTAAAGATTCAATGCGATCCCTACCAAAGTACCAATGGCATTTTTCACAGAACTAGAATAAAGAATCCTAAAATTTGTATGGAACCACAAAAGATACAGAATAGCCAAAGTAATCTGGGGAAAGAAGAACAAAACTGGAGGTATCATGTGCCCCAATTTCAAACTATACTATAGAGCTACAGTAATCAAAACAGTATGGGACTGGCATGAAAATAGACACATAGAAGAATGAAATGGAATAGAGAGCCCAGAAATAAACCCATGCGTATATGGTCAATTTATGACAAAGCGGGCAAGAACATAAAATGGGGAAAAGACAGTTTCTTCAATAAATGATGTTGAGAAAACTGGAAAGCTACATATAAAAGAATGAGATTGGACCACTATCTTATACCATATGCAAAAATAAATTCAATATGTATTAGATATGAATGTAAGACCTGAAACTATAAAACTCCTAGAAGAAAAACATAGGCAGTAAACTCTTTGACATCAGTCTTAGCTATCTATCTATCTATCTATCTATCAGCATATATACATATCTGTGGGGTGGGGAGAGGGACCAGTTTTTACAGACAAGTCCAACAAAAGCTAAAATGAACAAATGGGATTACATCACACAAAAAGTTTTGCTCAGCAAAGGAAACCATCAAAAAAATGATAAGACAACCTACTGAATGGGAAGAGATATTTGCAAATTATATATCTGATAATGGGTTAATAGCCACAATATATAAAAAGCTCAATATCAAAAAACAAACTACCTGATAAAAAAATGTGCAGAGGGGCCACCTGGGTGGCTCAGTCGTTAAGCATCTGCTTTTGGCTCAGGTCATGATCCCAGGGTCCTGGGATGGAGCCCTGCATCGGGGTTCCCTGCTCAGCGGGAAGCCTGCTTCTCCCTCTCCCACTCCCCCTGCTTGTGTTCCCTCTCTCGTTGTGTCTTTCTCTGTCAAATAAATAAATAAAATCTTTAAAAAAATAAATTAAAAAAATGTGCAGAGGAATTGAATAGACATTTTTCTAAAGAAGACATACAGATAGACAACAGACACACAAAAAGATGATCAACATCGCTAATCATCAGAGAAGTGCAAGTCAAAACCACAATGAGATATCACCTCATAACCTGTCAGATTAGCTGTTATCAAAAAGACAAAAAATAACAAATGTTGGTGAGGATGTAAAGAAAAGAGAACCCTTGTACCCTGTTGGTGGGGATGTAAATTGGTGCAGCCACTGTGGAAAGCAGTATGAAGGTTCCTCCAAAAATTAAAAATTGAACTACCATACAGTTCAGCAATTTTAGGTATTTATACAAAGAAAGCAAAAACACCAATTTGAGGAGGTATATGCACCCCTACGCTTATTGCAGCATTATTTACAATAGCCAACGTATGGAAGCAAACCACTGATGAAGGAATAATGAAACTATGGTGTATATATAACAGAATATTAGCCATTAAAAAAGAATGAAATAGTGCTATTTGTGACAACATGTATGGACCTAGAAGGTATTCTGCTAAGTAAAATGAGTCAGAAAAATACAAACACCGTATGATTTTACTTTATGTGAAATCTAAAAACAAGTCAATGAAAGGCAATAGAAACTGACTCATAGATACAGGAAATGGACTGGTGGTTGCCAGAGGGGAGGGGGTGAGGGGAATGCAATAGAGTAGGTGATGGGAATGAAGAGGTACAAACTTCCAGTTATAAAATAAATAGGTCATGGGGATATAATGCACAGGGAATATAGTCAATAGCATTGTAATAAGTTTGTATGGTGACAGATGGGAACTAGACATACTATGGGGATCATTGTAAAGTACAAAAATATTGGATCACCATGATGTGCACATGAAGATAATAGAATATTATAGGTCAGTTATACTTCAATTAAAAAAATGATGTGAAATATACTCTGCCACCTGGAATATGGGTGTCTCCATCAGGTCATTTGAATCACTTTTTAAGACATTACTGTTACTATGGCAGATATTGTAGAGCAGCCATAGAAATAAGGCTCTGAATTCCCTATGCATGTAATGGTTGAATCAGGATCTAAAGTGTCTGCACTTTAACTAAACAAATAAGTACATATAACAATATAATTAATTTACTTAGTATATATTATGTATAGACAATATAGCATATATATACAACACAGCATAAATCGTTAATATATACTTTTTATATGTTAACAAAGTATAATTAATAATATATATTGTTAATATTGCCAACTGTCAAAAATCCTTTTGGTATTTCTGCGCGAATTCCTTCATTTTGCTCTTTACTTCAATTAATATGTCCACTTTAAAAGGATCCAGTCTTTTCCAAATGTTATTTGTGTGTGTGTGTGTGTGTGTGCTACAATTTTTTTAAAAAGATTTCATTTATTTACGAGGGAGAGTGAGAGAGAGTATGAGAGCCGGGTGAGGGGCAGAAGGAGAAGCATACTCCGCACTGAGCAGGGAGTCTGATGTGGGGCTTGATCCCAGGACTCTGGGATCGTGACCTGAGCTGAAGGCAGACGCTTAATGGCTGAGCCACCCAGGCGCCCCTACTATGAACAAATTTAACAAGAAACAGCACCCAGTTTGCTCAGAGAACACAGCAAAACCACATTTAGGAAAGTACCAAAACTCTGGTAAAACTATTACCAGGAAAGATAATATGAGGGAAAGAGCTATTTATATAAGAAAAATTGGGTGCATTGGATGGTAAATTCCCATCATTTTACATTTTTTAAGCCTGTGAAGGCAATGCGAAGGAAAGTTAAGCATTAGGTGTTTGAAATTGAAAGATCTTTCTGATCCTAAAATTATTTGATAATAATTTAAAATTTGGTGGATATCATATTTGGGATTTGTGGCATCTCTTTGTTTATTTGTTTATTTGTGTGTATAAATATAAAAAATATTTATATTTGTGGGGGGGGGCTATTTTCCCCACACCACCAAACAATTCTCTGATACCAGTTTGGTGTCCTACAATTCAAGTTACCTCTGGCACTGTCCACCTGAAGACAGTGGCAGATCCCACAGATTAAAGATAGTCCCACAAGACTACATGTCCACACACTTTGGATGCCAATTGCAAGTCCAGATTGTTACCTATGCTTCTGACCAACTGGGCTATAGATCAGAGTTTCCAATGACCTCCTCAGGTTTGAGTGATTTGCTAGAGTGACTCACAAAATTCAGAGAAGCGTTTTACTTACTAGAACACCAGTTTATTATAAAGGATATAACTCAGGAATAGCCAGATGGAAGGGGGCATGGGGAAGGCATGGGGAAGAAGGGGGCATGGGGAAGGCATGGGGAAGAAG